>NC_056732.1:292140983-292350983 GCF_019279795.1 Protopterus annectens | reverse complement strand
GATAGAATAACAGGTCTTGCTTTAGCATGCATTTTTCTGAAGGTTATGACGTCTGAAACTCAATGTCTGTCATTATTTAGTGACTTCATTCCTAAATGATTTGCCAGAAAACCACAATTTTTTTGAGGAACAAACCAAAAATAAGAAGCAAAAATGTATTCATTCTGCAAAAATCTGTACAATTGAGAGGTATAGTTTAGCCGGGGCTGTCTGAGTTTTCTGCCCATCCCCCCTCACAAACTCATGGTCAAATGGAGCCTCCCCCTGCAGCCATTCCAATGTCCCATTCCTTGGTTATTTCGTCCCATTTACCATAAACACTGTAATGTGCATACTGCTTTGCTTCTGAGATGATTTGGATTTCATTTGAAAGTTTTATTTTGCATTTTACAGCACATACCCTAATAGATATCTGCTAAACAAAGCAATGCAGTCTCACAATGAAAATAGACTTAGCATTAAAACTTCTCTGATCTTGAAACTCACATTCATTGAAAGAGCATTGAAACCCACATTCAAAGAAAATACATTTTGCCAGTGGCAGATAAAGATTAACTTTGGGCTGTTTTCAAATCATAGGCCCCTTGAACATGAAACATACACATGCTCTTTGATATACCTTCCTGACCTTGTACAATACAGTACAATTGTTAGACGGCATTTTAAATTTATCGTTTTGAACATTTTTCCAGTAAACAATGAAACAAAATGCATGCACCAATAATGACAAAACTGCCCAATTCAGAACGTTTCCATCATAAAAGTCTACTCAAACTTCTACAGTCCACCAGTATCAGTAAATATGCATAATCTCTGAAGACGTAAAGCCATCTAAATGATTCCACATTAAAGAAATCTGTAACTAATGAAGAGGTTGCTGCTAGCAAACAACTTTATATGTCATTGTTTCATCTACAAATAAAGTGCCTGTTGCCCTTGAGGAATAAATTGCCTATGTTGCATTAAAAAAATGATAAGCTAGTAATATCGCAATAGGGAATGAATGGCAAACTGATAACAAGTTCATAGTTACTAGGTATCTTCGACAAAAAGGACTGCAGCATCCACCCTTTATACAAGGCAGTACAGTTTCAGCAATGCATCTACTTACTGTGGGAGTAGAACCCACACCCTTCTGCATCAAAAGCAAGTATACTACCTCGTGTGCTATTAACAATGCAAGCAGACTTAGCATAAGCAGCACTAAATTTTTGTTCCCCTACAGCTCTTAGCTCCTTGTAAAATCTACTCGACACTCAGCTTTATCTCTGAACTTTGCAGCACAAGAAATCTGGAAAAAGCCAAAATTTACTGGGGGAGAGCCCCAAAACCAGGGACACATTTTAAACATTGCTTGTATAATGTTGGAAGTTGCTAGAAAAAATGCTGTGTTACCACCATATATTTCACTGCCAAGTCTTGAATCGAGGGGGACTCTGTGCAAAACAGTCAGAGCAACATACCACTATGCCAGATCAGCTGTTTTGTGAATGAGAGGAAGACTGAAACTTAAATGGCTACCATTTAGTGAATTCAGTTCTCACCATAGCGCTCAACCTCATAGCAAAAAACACGTGGACAAAACCAGTAATGGGGAAATACAGCCCCCAAACATATTCAGTGAATTCAGTTCTCACCATAGCTCTCAACCTTAGCACAAAAAACATGGACGTCAATAATGGGAGAATACAGTCCCAAAAATAGGGACAAATTTTAAATATCCATGTTATAAACTTAGAAAATTGCTGGAATAAAAGGTTTTGTGTTACCATGTACTTTCTGAAGCATATGAAGGCTGAAATTCAAATGCCTGTTATTTTTATTTAACATTTGTTAACCAGGAAAGTCTGACTTGGAACAAAAGCCAATTTTCAGCAGAGCAGGGACAAACACATGTCTTTGTAAGATGGGAAGACATGCTGACTCCACACAGAAGGCACCACAGCCAAGAATCAAACCAGAGAACCTGTAGCTGTCAAGCAACAATGCTACCAGTGCACCACTGCACTACTGACTTTGCAAGTTAAAACAAATATACAGAAAGCACATATTTTATGAGGAACAGAACAAATATGAGGCAAAAATCTGCAAACTTTTCACAAATGGTGGTGGGTAGGGATTTCAGGCCCTTGCCACCTGCACCCAAGGTACAGGCTTCAAGCCTGAGTATTCTCTACCCACCACCATGTGTTTTCTAGCCACCAATATATAGCAACTGTGGCATTTCACACACACACACCTTCTCCATAGCCCGCAGTCCTGAATAATCTGCAGCAGCCCTAAATTCACATACCTTAATCCACAACAGCAGAATCAATGGTTGGTTTCCTTAGCCTGCCCGTGCAAACTAATGGCTGGTTTCCTGGCTCAGTGAGACTAGGCTGGGGTTTCCTGGCTCTGTGAGAGTAGGCTGCAGGCTCCAGCTTGTGGGCAATGCAGTCTGCTGTCCTTCTGTTCTGTGCAGCTATCACTGCACAGACTTCTGGGATTGCAGGGCAGAAATACTTTTCTCCCCCATCTGGACTGCCTAACACAGCAGTCTGTAGTTCTCTGAGCACCAGGAACTCCAAGCACACATGTGTGGAGTTCTGAAGCATGCATGCATGGAGTTCCGGGACTCGTGATTTTTTTTTTATTTTGTATTTCATTTTTTTATTTTTTTTCTTCTACAGGTGGGGGGTTGCAGTCCTGCAGTCCTATAGCATGAACCACCCCTGGAAATAACTGGAAGAAACTGGAATGATACTGGAATGGATGTCTTTAGCTTTTAATTAGGCAGTACTGTGCTGAGCAGGTGCCAGTCTCTCCTTTATGTCCCCAGTGTTCTTGTACCTCTAAGAATGAAAGTCTGCAAACACTGTAGTTTGGTTAAGAATTTTTTGTTATGAACAGTGGAGGTAAATGTCAACAATAACCAAACCAAATCTGACTGTCTCTAATAGTGCTGATAAACTGAAATAAACTGAATTATAATGTCTGTATCTGCTGCACTTATTGTACTGTCCATTAATTTTGTACTAAAAATGTCAACTCTTAGAGTCTCCAATAACAGTGCTGATAAACTGAAATAGACTGAATTATTATGTCCGTAGCTTCTGCACTCATATTTCTTTCCTGCTGAATAATAAAATTAATATTCTGGAATGCTGGATATTTGACTTGACTCCTGCACTCACTTTTGAGTGTCTGTACCAAACCTCTGAGAACTGAACTACAATGACTTTTTGCTTATCAGTCTGAATGAACTGACTCACTGTGTCTGAAGTATCTCCTAATAATACCAACACCAGTAAATTTCTGCATGCTTCTTTAACCTTGGTCCCCAAGCCTATTTGTACTTAATGTACTGCACATTTTGTTAGCACATTTTATTCTTATCAGTATTCTTGCTGAATCTGTATATAAGATGTGCTTAATATGGCTGCATTTCTAGACTTATGCGAATAGAATACTGCATTTTTGTCTAACAGACTACATTTACATGAAACCTGATCTTACAATTCCTTCTGAGATACCTAAACAGATATCTATTTCTGTACTTAATTATAAAATGAAGACACAGTTCTGATCTTACATTTTCAGGCCTATGCAAGGTATATTCTACTGTATTTATGTAGGATTTATTCTTTAACAATTGCCTCTGAAATTACTGAAATGGGATTTGCTTTTGTAATTTCTTTTTAAATCTATTAATATAGTCTGCAAAAGATACTATAATGATCACTAGATGTAATATAACAGTTATAAATAATTTTATTCATATGGTAAATGAACTTGTAATTTTAATTTTGACCATTAGGTGTCACTTGAACATGTATGATCTGTTACTTGAAAATCTTTTAAATTGAAGTCTCTTAACTTCATGATTTAATTATAACTGGCCAATTCTTTAACATGTGTTATAACTGGTATTAAGTATCTCATGTAGGCATTTATAAACTCTTTTTTTATACCTATAATATATGTATCTTGAAACATAATTGCCATATAATGTATAAACATGTTTTCCCGTAAATCTTTAGCTATGTTTGTAGCTAATAATCCTGTCCATTTACCTCTTTAATTTTTATGTCCTGTAATAGATGCCTGACTTTTAAATTTGTGTTTAAAATATCTTGTAAATTTCTATGTGTTATAACAGTAGAAGTACAGTGGTGCTGCGGTAGCGTTGTCGCCTCACAGTAGGACGTTGTCCTGTTCGATTCTCAGCTAGAGCGTCTTGTGTGTGAAGACATGCATGAATGAGCGTACCTTCATCGAAGGTTGTGCATCAGAGCTGGCAACTCGGCAAGTAAAAATCTACTGCCAATCATTAGCGGACCAGAGTTCTGCTGTGGCAACCCCTAACCGGGAAAAGCCGAAAGACACAACAACAACATTTACTGAAACTTATGCTTTCTGCATTTCAAATCTATACCTTTGCATACCCTGTAAGCAGCCGTGGTGCAGCAATAGCATTGTCACCTCACAGCAAGAGATTCTCCTGTTCAATTCTCAGCTGGAGCGCCTTCTGTGTGGAGTCTGCATGTCCTCCCCGCAGTCGAGTAGCGTTTGAAAGACATGCGTGAATGGGCATGCCTTCGTTGAAGGTTGGGCGTCAAGCTGGCACCTTGGCACTATAAATATCTACTGCCAAACATTAGTGGACCAGAGTTCCGCTGTGGTGACTCCTAACTGGGAAAAGCCAAAAGAAAAACAACAACCTTTGCATACCCTGTAAGTGATTTTTTTTAACTTTTTGTCGAATGTACAATAATTATTGTGTAATGTGCACTGTATTTTTTGAATTAATAAACAAATTAAGCCTAACTTGTTGTGCCTTGAGTGTATTAAATAACTATTGCTACTCATTCTTTACATAACTTACCTTAATAAGTATGTCACAAGTAATTCTGTTACTTTATGTGGTGGTGCAGCGGTAGCATTGTTGCCTCACAACAAGAGGTTCTCACGTTCAATTCTCAGCTGGAGCGCCTTCTGTGTGGAGTCGGCATGTCCTCCCTGCGGTCGAGTGGTGTTTGAAAGACATGCCAGAATGGGCATGCCTTCGTTGAAGGTTGGGCATTGGGCTGGCACCTCAGCACCGTAAAAAATCCACTGCCAATCATTAGCGGACCAGAGTTCCACTGTGGTGACCCCTAACCGGGAAAAGCCAAAAGGAGAACAACAACTCTTAAAACTAATGACTGAATAATGTGAGGTGCGATGTAATTACATGCTGTAAACTGTCTAGTAATTCTGTTTGAAATGCATAACTGAGTATGAATGTCATAGTCAGAAACATGAATAAACTTTACATTGACATGGTGCATATTTATACTAAACCTCTAAAATAGCAGTGTATACATATTATACTCTGGAAACTAACTAAACTAATAATAAAGGAATACCTTTTCTGCAAATATATGAACACAGATAAAAGCATAAACTGAAATCTGGTAAATGCTATATTCTGGAAACTAAACTATTAGTAAAATAATTGCTGTCAGTATCATTTGAACCCAGATAAAACATAAACTGAAAACTAGTACTGTTATACAGTTGTCTGGAAACATAAATTGAAATTCTGCATACTTGCTTTAACTCTAAGCTGCATAAATGCACATCTGTTGTATATACATTTTAATTCTAAAGAATACTTTTTTTAGATAACTGAAAAACATTTACAGGTTATGCACTGAAAAAACAACAAAACAATAATGTTTACTTCCGGCTTTTATGGTGTTGTTTTTCTATCAATACTTGACTTATGTACCATGGCTCTTGCCAAGTTTAGATATTACTCTGCGTTGTCCCAATTACTGCTGAGGTATTTGTAAGAGCTAACTTAGTGTCCTAGTGTCCTTTCCTGCATCCCTTTTACAGTTAGTCCTTCCAACCCATCCCCTTTCCCATGTCCTGTGCTTGGCTGGGTGACTGATGTCAAAAGTTTACATTTTGAAAAATCACGCTGCCAAATTATTTAAAAAATCCAAACATACCTCGCAAGTGTACCTCATTATGAGGAATGTTCCACATTTGGGGTCTTAAAATTTTTATGTTTCTCAAAGTTCCACATTGAAAGGATCTGTCAAACATTCAGAGTTAGCATTTTTGTAACTGATCTCTATGGCAAATTGAACTGAATCTTACAAATTCATTAAGAGAGCTTTTTTATAATTAAAAATATTGCATTTTAGCTATGCTATGAGCTTCTTAGATGAAGTTGTTAGTAAGCTATGTGTGTGAGTGTTCCACATTTTGGCCATTTGTTCCACATTTTGAAAGGTAGTGTTCCTCGTATTGTAGAATGAAGGTTGAGAGCTATGAATTCAAAGTTGGCAATATGCTCTGTGTCACAATATGCAAAGTACAAAAAAACAGTATGAAGTCCTTAAAATAACATTTGCAGCTTTAACATTTATAAGCCAATAGTATTGCTTGTTGGTCTGACTTTACTTACATTTTTCTGCATGAAATAAACCTATTCTTCTAATAAACTCTTGCAAGTCTATAAGCAAACTGATAATGTACTAGAGTGAAATTGACCTACATTACTAATAAGTAAATTCTTGCAAATCTTTAACTGAGCTGATAATGTATTACAGTGAAATGGAAAGGCTGTAACTCTTTTATTAAATCAAATGGAAATTTCAGTGGCATTTTTTTCTTTTTGTCTTCTGCGTGGAGACATGCATGAATGGGTGTACCTTCGTTGATGGTTGTGCGTCAGGGCTGGTAGCTCGGCACGTAAAAATCAACTACCAATCATTAGCGGACCAGAGTTCGACTGTGGCGACCCCTAACCGGGAAAAGCCGAAAGACACAAACAGATAAACTCAAATAAAACTAAAATACTAATCTGACACTGTATTAAATTTTCAGCATTTTTTTACATTTCTGCCCCTTTATAAAAGTTTCTATGTTTACTCTGTGACCCTCAGGTTGTAATTTACAAAATAATTTCTTCAGTGAGCAAATCTTTGCCCAATGCCCAATGCCTTCCATGTAACTGTTCTTTTAGTTGAAGTCATTTAACCCTTTCAGTACTACTGAATGCTTCAAGGATTTATGGGTTCCTATCAGATAGTCGAACTTCTGCAAGTTCGAACCTCATATGGTCGAGACCATAAGTTTGAATTTGCAGAAGTTCTGGCGTTTCAATGGAAATCTTTGTAAGGGGAGGTTTCCATTTTGTTCAATGTGGTGTGATCTCGGAGTTGGTATATTTAAGTAGCAGGGGTATGGGGGGTGCAGGGGGGCTTGCCCCCCTGTTTACAGCAGTTTATTTTGTTTTCTTTTCTTTTTTTGTTGTTTTTTTATCCATAGTCAAAGGTTTTTACTTTGAACAGGATGGTTTGAACATTCTGTGTTTGAAGTTATTAAACTTCGACTATGTGATATAGACCCAGGATTTCTCATTACTGTCTGCAGTTTTCTTGGATAAATTGTAAGAACCATTACTGCATAAAACTGTCACTAATAATATTTAGCTGATCTTTACCTTACTGCTTTATGGCATACAGTACTGCCCCCATCCACCATCGTGATTCTACTAGTATGTTCTCTCTTGTTATCACTATTCCCACACACACATCCTACTCACTCTCTTTCTACCTTCATCCCACTGCTACCTCTTTCACACACCATCCTTCTCACCCTCCTTTCTCCTGATGCTCTTGTTATCCCTTCTTATATATATCACTTACTTGCTACCATCCAGCCCATTAATATACTCACTAAGGTTCTACAGTCATAATCTCATCAACAAGGCACTCTGTACCTTTAAGACACAGAGTTCCATTACTCTACTGTTCATATCCCTTTCCTACGCTCTCTGTTCTCTCACTCTCTTTCTCACTGAATCTCTCTTGGACACATCAGGCAAAACCATAACTTCATCCATCTTGTTCTTTCCTTCTCTACAGACTGGGGCTGTAACTACTAATTATCAATATAATGTCTCCTAAGAAGCCTGTCATCTCTTTTCTTTTAACATAAAATGCATGGTTTATTCTCTGTATGCATTTTTTTCTCTCCGTTACATCATCAGATGGAAAAGAATCTACACTACAGCTGATTTAGACTCATGAGGTTAAATTATAAAGAAGAGACATGATTCTATATATATATATATATTGTGATACTTTGTAAATATATGGACACTGCTTAAATATTCATGTAGTCTGTGCATTTATGGACACTTTAAAATATCATGCATGATGCAAATACTTCTGAACTGTTTGTTCACTGCCATTGTATGTATAATCTTGATAAAAATTTTTGTAAAAAAATCTGAGGAATTTTTGTCTTTGGCCCTTGCTGAAAAAGGTTGCTAAACCCAGTCTGACTTTCCCAGTAAATGAAGACAAAATAATAACAAACAAAGAAACAGATAAATAAATATAGGTCAAGTATAACATTACTTAATTCTGAATGTGGGATTTTATCAAAGGCATTGCCAGTTCCATACAGACTACAGGTATTTGGAACTCATCTGGCATGTGTAAGCCGCTACTGATGAAGTTACCTGAAAAAAGATTACCACCTGAGGAAACTTTATTTAACAATATACACTCAAATGATAACATAAAAGTATTTTTAGCCTAATCGAGCTGTAGCTTGAAAGGTCAGTTGTAGGATTTCTGTGGATATTTTACATTATATGCCAGTGGGACATAAAAGACTTGTACAAGGTTTAAAAGTATTAAGAGTTGCTGGAAAAAATGAGGCTCTGTGTTCTTCATGTTTTCCATCTGATCTGGATATATCATTTATCATAATTAATTCATTTCAACAGGTTAAACAAAGTAACCGAAAACATACTTTATCAAGGGTAATACAGTTAAAACCATAATGAATAGATTTTTGTATTACCTAGGTAATTTTAAAAAGTACTTTTTTATCAGAAGGGTAACACATGGGATGAAAGGTTTTCTGTTAGGTCGCATGATTTTATAATGGGGTTTTGTGCATTGGGCTTTCTGTTGCATTTGTTTCGTGTTTTTGGGCAGAATGATGCCTTAGTGGTAGCACCTCAGTCTCACGCCTTCATGATCTGAAGCTCTATCTAGACCTACAGATACTCACTGTATGGAGTATGTATGCTCTCTGCACTTTCTTGTGATTTATTTTCAGTGAGTACCTCCCAAAAATGCAGGTTGACTATCTGTATCTATATCTTTTAAAGCAAACAAACGGAAACCAGTAAAATGCACAAAAGCAGTCCGGACAAGCACCGTAAAGCCCAAAAAAATGTTAAAGTCCTTATTGTGAAGGCTGTTTGCAGTACAAGCTGCAACACTGAAATTGAAATCCACTTGCACGTATAAAGCCACACTGAAGTCGGAAAAAAACTTGAACCTTAATGCACTTTATTATTAAAACAAGCGTTTTCACTGTGGTTAAAACTACAGCTTCATCAGAGGCAAAAGTAGAATGCAGTGTCAGAGTCAGGTTTTTATACAACACACCCTCGCCTTAATTAGTAATGCAATCACAATGAAGGCGTGTTAGCAGCATTTCTTGCAAAAGTAAATTCAAGGAATGAAAGCTCTGTTTAGGAGCATTCTCAAAAGTGTGTAGTTTCCTACTTTTAAAACAGTTGGAAACCATGAAACATTGATGCATCAGCAGTTTGTTACGTTCATACACCAAGCAAACGTGCATTAAAAGCATGAAAGTGTGTAAGAAATATATACACAATAAAAGCAGTCTAAAAGCAATGCATAACAGGTCTGCACATAAAAATGTTTATAGAAAAGTGTTTGTAAAAAAAGTATCTAGTGAAATCACTACCTGCAACTATAGTTGGAAGCCTTGCTAAGTGTGAGTCTTAAAAGTAGTGAAAAGTATATGTTACTACAAATTACTATTAAAGTAAAATAAAATGAAGTGAAAAGTGAAGTAAGACAAAGGTAAAGGAGTTATCTTTTATAGCTCCTCATTTTCAGGACACAAGCTATATTGCAATGTTCATTCAAACCTGGGTACGAAAATGAGTCTAGTAATATTTGCCATTCTAGCTCCTTATTCTCCAAAAAGAGAGGTACTGGACCCCCTCTTTCTGTTTTCTTGACCTGGTCAATTGCAATAAAATGAAAGCTATGTCCTTGATGTTTCATTACGTGTTTAGCTAAAGCGTTTTCTTTTTCAGTTTCCTTATGGCATAATCATGTTGGTACAGCCTGTCCCGTAGTCTCCGGTCAGACTTGCCTATGTAAAATGCTTCACAGCAGTTACACTTAGCTAAATAAACTATGGATCTAGAATCACAATTAAGCTTATGTGTAATGTGGTACTTTTTGTTGCGTATTACAAAGGAATTGGAAGCCTTCACAAGATGGCAATAGTTACATGCCCCGCACTGAAAACAGCCTTTTGTTCTAGTCATTAGCTCCATCTGTTTACTTCTTTCTAGCAAAGTTTTCAAATTATTGCCTCTCCTATATGCTATCAGAGGTTTTGTGCCTAACTTGTCCATGAGTTCCTCATTATTTGTTATGTAATACCAATTTTTATAAAGTATAATTTGAATATTCCTCGAGTCAATACTGTAATTTGTGATGAAACTATTTACAAACAAGGTCCCTGTTATCTCAGTGTTGGAGGTTGCCCTAAGAAAGGGTATGTTCTCCCCAACCCTCGGATTAGCCTCTAAGTCTTCCTCTTGTCCACTGAAAATTTTGTGTGGAAGTAAGGGTAGAAACTGACCTTCCTTTCTTTTGTTATTGATCTCATCCAGTATTTCTTCAAATAAAGTATTTGGGTATCCTCTGTTGGTGAACATTACTTCCAAGATTTTACATTCTTCTTGGAATAGTATCTCATTACTGCACATCCTGGCTGCTCGAATTAGCTGTCCCTCTATAATAGCCTTCTTTTGCTTGAATGGGTGGCAGCTATTGTAATGTAAAAAGGAGTTGCAGTAGGTTGGTTTTCTGTATATCTTTGAAGAATATTCACAATTGTTAACTTCTTTATACAAGTGAACATCAAGGTAGTCAATGCTTAGCTCTGAGAATTTAGATGTGAATTTTAAAAAGTCAGTTGTGTTATTAATAGAAGAAACAAATTCATTTGCTAGTGTCTCATCGCCATCAAAAAGGATGAAAATATCATCCAGGTATCTTGTGTAGAACTTGAAGCAGTTCGTTGTGTTAACGTCCTTAAGAATGTTGTCAACCTCCCAGTAGGCCATAAATAGGTTAGCTACTGTAGCACCACATGGGGACCCCATAGCTACGCCTTGTTTCTGGAGATAATATTTCCCATTAAAGATGAAGAAGTTGGACGTAAGTATGATGTCTAAAAGTTGGGATACTAAATCAATTTCATTTTTGGGTGCTCCCAAACGATCTAACATTAGTGAAATCCATTCAATAGCCTCCAGGTGAGGTATAGACGTGTATAGATCTATGAAATCAATAGTAAGGAAGTTCAGTGAGTCGCTGTAATCAATTTCACTTATCTTTTTTAAAAATGTCCATGAGTCCTTGCAAATGTGTGATATTTTCTTAATATATTTGCTCAGGATAATTTCTACAAGTTGGGCACTGGGGTATGTAAAAGAGACTCGGCTATCAATCAATGCCCGGATTGGTGGATTAACCAAGTTTTTATGAATTTTTGGTATACCAAAAATTACTGGTGTCCTAGGCATTGTGATGTCAATGTAATTGTAGGTGTCAATATCAATGCACCCACTAATAAATAGGTCCCTTAAAAAAACCCTAGTCCTAGAAATTGACATGTTCATCTCATTCAGTGACGATGAACTATAAGCTGGACTATCGAGGACAGTTTCCATTTTACTAATATATAGAAAGTTGTCAAAGATTACAAGCCCACCTCCTTTGTCAGGTTTTACTACCCTGACCGGTGCTTTACATAAGTTTTCCAAGCCTTGTAGTTGTTCTTCTGTGATGTTATAGTCTAACCGGTCATTTTTAGTATGTGAAAAAGTGACCATTTGTCTGAGGTCCAATTCACAAGTTTTTTCAAAAAGTGTTAAAATGAGTAGTGGGGGGTTATAAGTACTAGCTAATTTCAAATTAGTATTCATGTTAGTAACATCATTGTTAAACATTACATGCAAATTCAGTTTCCTGACAAAGCATTTCAAGTCAATCAAAGTCTTAACAAGGTTACATTTAGTTGTAGGAACAAAAGTGTTCCCGAATGCTAGTAGTTCTATCAGGGATGGAGGCACGTGAAAGCTAGAAAAATTATAGATTTTAAAGTCGCCTTTTTCATTCGTTAAGATACTTAAGTCACCTAACATGTTGTTGTTAGTGATAGGCGTTGAATTGGGAGTAGAGTCACCTGTTACTATCGTCTGGACCAGTTCTTGTTGTAGTAAGGGCGCTGTTTCGGGTTCCCTAAAAAATGCCTTCCCTGATTTTCATACCTTTGTTGGTTGTGTTGTTGCCCACTCCTGGTGTTGTGCACTTTCACATAGTTGCCACGTGGAGGTGCACCTGAGTTAAAGTTCGTTCATGTTTCATCCCAGTCATCACCTCCACTTAGGTTTGGCTCATTGTTTTCATTCCCAGTTTCTGTAATAGTACTGTCAACTTGAGTATTAGTTGAAGCCAATAGTTTAGGATAAGCTGTTCCATTAGAATAGCTCAACCTATCCCTTGCCAGTTTTTTATTTTTGTTCACTTTTAACTTATCCACTAAACTGTCAATACTGGAAAAAATACGAGAGTAATCGTATTTATATCTATCAAAGTGCAAGTTTTGTTTTAAGGAACTGTCCAGTTGGTTGGCTTCTTCAATTAATCTCGTAATATGTGTACTGTAATGTTTAGAGATCAATTCCATAAGCTCAATTCCTTGTTTGTCAAACAATGTCCTTAAGTCAGCACAAAAAACATTATTTTTAAAAATTCCAGTAGGGTTAAAAGAGGACCGCAAGCCTTTTGGAATGATTTTCTCTGAGATACATTGTTGAAAATAAACTGTCTCTAATTGAAGTTTTTTCAGCTTCAATAGTTTATTATCAAAGTCTTTTAGACTGTCTGTTATTGTGTTCTCACTCACCGTAGAGTTAGATAGCCCCATAGCCGGTTGTTCCAGAGGTGTACCAAACCTCAAGTTGTCTGTGTTTTGAATCCAAATCCCAAAGTTCAGAACGCCAATAAGCCCTGGTGGCATTGGTAAAGAAACTCCGTTCCTTGATGTTGAAGGACTACCAGTTAGGATGTCCCTTAAGGAATGAACACCATTCGGTGGTTCAATAATGTCCTCGTTACGGACAGGTTGACCTGGAGGTATGGAATCCAGGTTCAGCAAGGAATTAGTGTCAGAAGGAGTTCCCGTCACTCCTCTTTGTAATCCTCTAGCAGGTAAGGCTGGGTGTAAATGGTGTGATCCGGCGACTTGTTGTGTGGTAAAATTGACGCGCGGGTCCAAAGCGTCAAGTTTGCTGACAAAAGAATCCATTCTTTTGTTTAATGCAGGGATTAAACTGGTAAGATCATTACTTTCATCCACAGTTACGTTGTTGGATGCGAATAATCGTGGACTAGTCGGGCTGTCAGGGCTGCCAGAAGACATACTGTTAAAGCAAACAAACGGAAACCAGTAAAATGCACAAAAGCAGTCCGGACAAGAACCGTAAAGCCCAAAAAAATGTTAAAGTCCTTATTGTGAAGGCTGTTTGCAGTACAAGCTGCAACACTGAAATTGAAATCCACTTGCACGTATAAAGCCACATTGAAGTCGGAAAAAAACTTGAACCTTAATGCACTTTATTATTAAAACAAGCGTTTTCACTGTGGTTAAAACTACAGCTTCATCAGAGGCAAAAGTAGAATGCAGTGTCAGAGTCAGGTTTTTATACAACACACCCTCGCCTTAATTAGTAATGCAATCACAATGAAGGCGTGTTAGCAGCATTTCTTGCAAAAGTAATTTCAGGGAATGAAAGCTCTGTTTAGGAGCATTCTCAAAAGTGTGTAGTTTCATACTTTTAAAACAGTTGGAAACCATGAAACATTGATGCATCAGCAGTTTGTTACGTTCATACATCAAGCAAATGTGCATTAAAAGCATGAAAGTGTGTAAGAAATATATACACAATAAAAGCAGTCTAAAAGCAATGCATAACAGGTCTGCATATAAAAATGTTTATAGAAAAGTGTTTGTAAAAAAGTATCTAGTGAAATCATTACCTGCAACTATAGTTGGAAGCCTTGCTAAGTGTGAGTCTTAAAAGTAGTGAAAAGTATATGTTACTACAAATTACTATTAAAGTAAAATAAAATGAAGTGAAAAGTGAAGTAAGACAAAGGTAAAGGAGTTATCTTTTATAGCTCCTCATTTTCAGGACACAAGCTATATTGCAATGTTCATTCAAACCTGGGTTCGAAAATGAGTCTAGTAATATTTGCCATTCTAGCTCCTTATTCTCCAAAAAGAGAGGTACTGGACCCCCTCTTTCTGTTTTCTTGACCTGGTCAATTGCAATAAAATGAAAGCTATGTCCTTGATGTTTCATTACGTGTTTAGCTAAAGCGTTTTCTTTTTTCAGTTTCCTTATGGCATAATCATGTTGGTACAGCCTGTCCCGTAGTCAGACTTGCCTATGTAAAATGCTTCACAGCAGTTACACTTAGCTAAATAAACTATGGATCTAGAATCACAATTAAGCTTATGTGTAATGTGGTACTTTTGTTGTATTACAAAGGAATTGGAAGCCTTCACAAGATGGCAATAGTTACATGCCCCGCACTGAAAACAGCCTTTTGTTCTAGTCATTAGCTCCGTCTGTTTACTTCTTTCTAGCAAAGTTTTCAAATTATTGCCTCTCCTATATGCTATCAGAGGTTTTGTGCCTAACTTGTCCATGAGTTCCTCATTATTTGTTATGTAATACCAATTTTTATAAAGTATAATTTGAATATTCCTCGAGTCAATACTGTAATTTGTGATGAAACTATTTACAAACGAGGTCCCTGTTATCTCAGTGTTGGAGGTTGCCCTAAGAAAGGGTATGTTCTCCCCAACCCTCGGATTAGCCTCTAAGTCTTCCTCTTGTCCACTGAAAATTTTGTGTGGAAGTAAGGGTAGAAACTGACCTTCCCTTCTTTTGTTATTGATCTCATCCAGTATTTCTTCAAATAAAGTATTTGGGTATCCTCTGTTGGTGAACATTACTTCCAAGATTTTACATTCTTCTTGGAATAGTATCTCATTACTGCACATCCTGGCTGCTCGAATTAGCTGTCCCTCTATAATAGCCTTCTTTTGCTTGAATGGGTGGCAGCTATTGTAATGTAAAAAGGAGTTGCAGTAGGTTGGTTTTCTGTATATCTTTGAAGAATATTCACAATTGTTAACTTCTTTATACAAGTGAACATCAAGGTAGTCAATGCTTAGCTCTGAGAATTTAGATGTGAATTTTAAAAAGTCAGTTGTGTTATTAATAGAAGAAACAAATTCATTTGCTAGTGTCTCATCGCCATCAAAAAGGATGAAAATATCATATCATATCAATATCTGTATCTATATCTGCATCTCTCTCTGTCTCTGTCTCTCTCTCTCTATTTACATATATATATATATATATATATATATATATATATATATATATATATATATATGGCAACTTTCTAATGAAACTCAACAAAGCAGTGATCCCAAAATCTCAGAAACACTCAAGCACATTCAAGACTCCTTTGTGGGAGAGTTTGTGCTCCTCCACTACTTATATATATATATATATATATATATATATATATATATATATATATATATATATATATATATGTGTGTGTATATATATATATATATATATATATATATATATATATCTGTATATATATATATATGTACATATATATATATATATATACCAGGTCCAAGATTACAATGCCTAAGGGAAATGGAAATTCCCATGACAGGACAATTTTTATCCTTAATGCAACATCCCACGAATTGCACACTAGTAATTGACAATACGACAGTCAATCAGTCATTAGGGAAGCTCTGTTAGTCTGTTACCCATGTGTGTGTGTGTGTGTGTGTCAGGGGGGGATTGTATACACATGCAATATTAGTATACACCTAACCCCATCATAAACAAACTTCCCTCATAAAATCATTTACACACACACACACACACACACACACACACACACACACACACACACACACACACACACACACACACACACACACACACACACACACACACACACACACACACACACACACTCTCAAAACAAACACATACCAAATTTCAACTCAGATTTAAAAAGCTGGTGATCTTTGAAATAACCAAAACAAGTTACTGTTTTCTTGAAGCTTTCATAAATAGGGCACATACACACACATATATAATAAATCATATAAAATCATGGGCTGCATTCAATAAACCCTGCACAGCTCCTTAAAACTGTGTGCGCTTAGTGACACGATATGCACATGATAATGCACTGATTTGTATTCAGTAAGCAGCTCTACACTGTGTGTAGAGCCACGCAAACACAATAAACATTATGTCATTGTAATTACAGTGTAAGCAGCTGAACTGTGTGATAATCAACCAAGCCAAGATGGTGGAGCTATTCAACAACCTATAAAGCATTCGTGTATACTTACTATTGGAATACAGCCACGAAAACTACACTAGAAAGAAACATTGTTAGGGGCTGCTGCTACTCTTCTGCATGTACATGTGCAACAGGCCTAAGTCTATGCTGCTGCTGCTTCGGCTGAAAGACCTCAGACAGGAAGGAAAACGGTGTTTAGACCCCGTTTAACTTTTTATGGTCTGCATGAGGTGGAAATAGTAGAGTATTACAGAGTGGATAGAGACACACTCCAACAACTCTGCAGCTACCGTCATCCTCAACTGACAGCAAGTACAAACTGAGGGGAACCAATACCTGTGGAGACCAAGGAATATGTAGCATTCAGAATTTTAGCTACAGGAACCTTCCAGAGACTAACAGGAGACATGGTGGTGGTGTCACAGTCATCAGCATCCAGGAACCTACATCAGTTCCTGAATGCTATGCTACAGTATGCCAGTGACTATATATATTTTCCCAGTACCCCCGAGGACAGAGCTAAAACTATGCAGGATTTCTACCCCATAGCACAGTTCCCTGAAGTCTTGGTGCCACAGACTGCATGCACATTGAGGTCAAAGCACCACTCAGGGAATGGAAGTGTCTACATAAACAGAAAGGGCCATTAACTGCCAGGTTATGTGTAATGCTAAGGGAATTATCCTGAATGTGTGTGCTGGCAACCCCATCAGTTATCACAACTCCCATATCTGACACAACTCACAGCTCTAGCAGAGGTTTTCCAGGAGGATGTCCCACAAGGCCATTTACTGGGGGATGCAGAGTACGTAGTTGAATCATGGCTGATGACACCCATCAGAAATGCACACACACCCATAGAGGAATGCTACAATGAGGCACATGTTCAAAAAAGAAGTATTATAAAACATGTGTTTGGGCTGCTGAAGTCATTATTTTGGTGCCTCGATACATCATGGGGCTCTGCAGTATGATCCTGGTACTTGTACCAAAATTATCACTGTTTGTGCTATTCTATACAATATTATCCTGAGAAAACAGCTGCAACAGGAACACCAAAGTAACCGCAAAAACACACAGGTGAGGACTCAGGGGAAACACCAGCTGCTGTGGGTGTAGGTAGACATAGGTGTGCACAATATATCTTCGCCCTGGCCAAGAGGCAATGGATAGCACACATGCTACATACATGCATACAGTAAAACTGACAGCAGGCAATGCTCACAATCTTTACTTCTCCATATAATGGCTATGTACTGCTAGCATCAGACAGAATCTGGCCTGAATTACAACAGTTGTAACTGCAGGACTATCAAGGTAAGTATTGAACCTGAAAGGGGAAAATAAATGAGCAAGAACACAAATGAAAGGCAGATGCATGCATACTGTTGCTTGAAAATGTACCTAAGTAGAATGTGTGGGTTGTCCTACAATGACATCAATATGTGACAGGATTTCTGTCATTTATCAGCTAACATGCCTCATGCATTGAAAATACGCCAACAGAAACAGAAAAAAACAGTCCAAAGTCTAATTATCCCTACATTCTCACAAGTGTAGCAATAAGCCTCACTGTTGCATCAAAAATTTCAGGGTAGTAATCACAACTCTAAAAAGGTTGTAAGTAATCAGTAATAGTTTCAAAACAGCATCACCAATACATATACTAAGCACTTATTTAACTATGTACCCTATGCTTACGTATCCCTGAATCAAAAATATAGAAATGAGATGATGGCACAGTTATCATCATTTGCACAGGGTGGGGTTGGGGGGGGGGCAGGAGGCCAAGACTGATACAAAAGTAGTGAGTGTGTGTGAGTAAGAAATACAGGCAGGCAGAAATGTAGCTAATTATCAAATGGCCACTGAGACTGAATGATCTGCAAGCCTCATGAATGCCTCATGTACCTGTTATGTGAGTGTGTGTCTGTATGGGTGCTCGATTTGAAATGTGTGTATTAGTGTCTGCATGAACACAGCCAAGCCGTGTACTAACTCTACATCCTTGCATGTCAGACATGAGTGAGCCATGCATGGTAGAGGTATCTGTTCATCACTGTCAACCTGAATGATGGAACTGGCTCTGCCAGTAATTGCACTGCCATGTTCATGACCATGGTCAGATGTGTTGGAGTTATCTGGAGTTGAAAGATATCTGCTAGACAAGCTCTCATCATGACTATGCCTAGGTCCATGATTCCATGGCTTACCACTTCTGGGTGTGGGCACCTCAACCACTGATGATGCAATGGAAGTAATGTCTCTACGGGAGATGGATCATGCATGGCCATGTTGGCTAACAGCAGATAATGCTGCAGACCTATGACCAATTGGATGCTGTCTTCCTCCCAGCAGATATTCCATCACAGACACTGCCCACTCCATTGTGTCATTCATCCAATCCATTGATTTGGCCACACAGAGGAGGCAGAAATGTGTCAGCCAGTACCACATTTAGAAGCCTAAGCATGTTTTTGAATGCCCTTGTGGAACATGCCTGTGCCTCCATGATGTCCCTAAACATACATTGAGTGGCACATAATGGCACACCAGGATCAGGTGGAGGGTGGACGACAGGCCTCCTATGAGCACCCTTACCAAGCCTCATGCATGGCACCTCACCTACACTTTGTCTATGGATAGAGTCACCTGGCACTGAAGCTGCAGTAACCAGATTATCCTGATCAAGTGTGTCACCCTCAACCTGTCCAATATCTGAAGGCTCAGTGGATTAGGTATGTGTAGACATACTGACTGTGTCTGAATGGAATACATGGGATGTGTGAGTCACAACTTCAGTGTCAGCTTCAACATCTGCATTCCCAATGACTGTGCCTCCATTTGGCCACCATCATCAAAAAGAGCCTACCGATACTTTGACATCAGGTGGTAGGAGTCCTACACTTCCATTGCCAAGATCACCTGTGATAATAAGCAACAAATACATAAATTAAATTACTGCTACACTAAATATTAAACCGACGCAGATGATAAAAAGTAAAAACTAGTCACAAAACTGAAGATGGTACAGCAATAAAGACACTCATTACACCTTCCTCACACATACATTTAATTATATATCTAAATAATGCTTTGCAATAAGCAAATAAACATTTGCTTACCATGTGCAAATGTCTCCACACTTTGCAGGGAGAACAGGCCTGGAAGAAATGAAGGAAGGAAATGATGGCAATTTAGCATCACAATGGGAATAATACAGGGTAACAGTGACTACACAATCGCCTATATATCCTCTAAGAAATAGCTGAAACTGAAACTTGGTTGAGACGTCCACTCACACCTGTGTGTACTGAACAACTCTCCTGTATAACTCTATTACTTATCAATAGGAAGAGGTACAAAAAAATCCACAGGAAGTAGTAGTTAAATTATATATCTTATTCTAAAATCAAATATAAAACTTGCCATATGTAAGCTTACCTGGAAACTGCTCCTGGGACACACTTGTTCTTCCAGCCACATCAACACCAGCATCAAGCACACAGTGTACAGTCTCTACTGAGCTGTCTGGATCCCTGACAGTGGACAGAACTCTTCATTTGGTGTCAATGGTGGCTCTGTGTCAGGACCACCTCCCATAGCTAGCTGTTCTCGTGCAACTATAGCTGCCCTCCTCCAGGCTGATGAAATCATATCAGTGGCTCAATGCCACATATGGTCATAATTTTTGCTTCAATCTCGGACTGCATTGACATTATTGACTAACCAGTTCCAATCTCCTTTCTGGCAGCCATATCCTCACATCCTTTCTCAAGCAGGAAAGATTCTATGGTGCCTCATAGCCTGTATTATCTCCTCATTTTCCATATCATTGAAAGGGGTTTTTGTGGATTTGTAGGCTTAGGTGTCATAATCCTATGTAACATAAAACAGAGAAGGATAAAACAGATAAACATCACATTACTAATGTATTACTTAGAAAAAATAGTCTGTGTACAGATTTGTCAAAATTATACACTTGAAACATGTTTCATTTAGTAGAACTAAAGGTTAGGTGGTTGTCATATCTTCTCACAAACAAACAAAGGTTTATACAAACCAGGGAATACCACATAAGTAATGTATATATGTTTTCCACAGACATACCGGGACGCCTACACATTTTCAACAAAAAAGCACTTGAAACACACCTTTCTTTTTGGACCACAGAATGGTAGGTGGCTCCTCCACCCCCAAAACACTAAACAAACTAAGGTTTGTACAAACCAAGGAATACCACAGAAGTAATACATATCTGCTTTCCACACAATTATAAGGATGTCTACACATTTTCAACAGAAAAGTCAATTTATGAATGCCAGTCACTTCTCACTGTGCTAACTAGTCCCATGGAAGTTGCCCTGGACATCTCAGAAATATAACAACAATGTTAATGACATCTTTCAGGCCCATGCGTATGCTTAGCAGAACTCGTCAGAGATTTGGGATGCAGGGTTAAGCTTAAAAAGGCCCTTGTGATCATTAGCCTAGTAAACATGTATGAACCTATGAACCTATGACATGTACAATGCATTTCTCTACAATAACATAGAATATGATCAGCAGTATGGTTTCATGCCAGGAAAGAGCACTACAGATGCGATGTTTGCTTTGAGTGTGTTGATGGAGAAGTACAGAGAAGGTCAGAAGGAGTTGCATTGTGTCTTTGTGGATTTAGAGAAAGCATATGACAGGGTGCCTAGAGAGGAGTTGTGGTATTGTATGAGGAAGTCGGAAGTGTCAGAGAAGTATGTAAGAGTGGTACAGGATATGTACGAGGGTAGTGTGACAGCGGTGAGGTTTGCGGTGGGAGTGAAGGATGCGTTTAAGGTGGAGGTGGGATTACATCAAGGATCAGCTCTGAGCACTTTCTTATTTGTAATGGTGATGGACAGGTTGACAGATTAGATCAGACAGGAGTCTCCCTGGACTATGATGTTTGCAGATGACATTGTGATCTATAGTGAGAGTAGGGAACATGTGGAGGAGACCCTGGAGAGGTGGAGAGATGCTCTAGAGAGAAGAAGAATGAAGGTCAGCAGGACTAAGATAGAATATATGTGTGTGAATGAGAGGGAGGATAGAGGAATGGTGAGGATGCAGGGAGTAGAGGTGGCGAAGGTGGATGAGTTTAAATACTTGGGATCAACAGTTCAGAGTAATGGTGAGTGTGGAAGAGAGGGGAAGAAGAGAGTACAGGCAGGATGGAGTAGGTGGAGAAGAGTGTCAGGAGTGATTTGTGACAGATGAGTACCAGTAAGAGTGAAAGGGAAGGTCTACAAGAGGGTAGTGAGACCAGCTATGTTATATGGGTTGGAGACAGTGGCATTGACAAAAAGGCAGGAGTCAGAGCTTGACGTGGCAGAGTTGAAGATGTTAAGATTTGCACTGGGTGTGATGAGGATGGACAGGATTAGGAATAAGTATGTTAGAGTGTCAGCCCAGGTTGGAAGGTTTGGAGACAAAGCCAGAGAGGCAAGATTGCATTGGTTTGGACATGTGCTGAGGAGGGGTGCAGAGTATATTGGGAAAAAGATGCTAAAGTTGAAGCTGCCAGGTAACAGGAAAAGAGGAAGGCCTAAGATAAGGTTTATGGATGTGGTGAGAGAGGATATGCAGGTGGTTGGTATGACACAGCAAGATGCAGAGGACAGGAAGAAATGGAAACAGTTAATCTGCTGTGGCAACCCCTGATGGGAGCAGCTGAAAGAAGAAGATTGTAAAATCAAGTTTTAAAAATAATAGTTGTGCTGAAAGTATAACCTGCCTATCTCAGAAATGTAAATGCCTGCCAAAAATGCATATACTGGCAGTGAAGTATAAGAAGCACATACAGATAAAAGTTCCATTTTCTCCTGGATATATAAATACATTTGTAACATTTTACAAAATTTAAAATGTACTAGAATAATACAAGCATTCCCTAACAAAATTATAAGCTTTCTCTACCGAGAAGTCACCTTCAAAGGAATACCAATCTTATGTTTTTTTTTCAAATGTACAAGTCTCCTCACCTTCAAGTTCTCCAGCTAGACAATTACTTTTATTGTGTAGATTCAGCCCTCTTAGCTCTGTGAAGATGCAAATGAGGAGTGAATGCATTAGAATTGCTGAATACCCAACTTTTGACTTTGTGTAGCAGATATGAACATAGTGTAGGCTCTACAACATCGTTAGCTGCTAATGGCGTACAACTATGAATGATTAGTGTGTGAGAGAGAGAAGGAAAACACAACAGCAATTCAGACTACCTTCACTGCAGTGAAGGTCAACTGCTTAACGCTCGGAGCCTTAACCTGAAAATGTACTCACTGGAGGCTCTCCCTGCACTGGAAGATGTCAATGTCTATGTGAACATGGAAACTTGGTTCTGGTCTGCGGAGAGCACCCCTACCTTACCAGGCTATACCTCATTCCACACATTCTGACCCCAAAATGATGTTGGGAAGACTAATGGTGATAGAGTCTCAATCTTCATTAAGGACAGGCACACCTCCAGACTGGTTTGCCAGCATGACACACTGGGATTATTCGAGGTCCACTGACAGTTGGCAAGACACCCGTCTGAGTTATAGCCAGCTATAGACCCCCCTCCATGAGTCAGGACACCTACTTCTCCTACCTGGACCTACTTGACTCCATCAAGGTTCCCCCAACACCCTGATCCTAGGTGACTTCAACTACCCTAGCATAGACTGGGTTAACAGTTCCTGCACCAATGCACTTTCCCAACAATTCTTTGACTTCATCAATTATAATGCACTAGACCAGCTTTTCTTATCCCCTAAAAGGGGAGATAACATTCTGGACTTGGTTTTCACCAACATGAGTGAACGCTGCTCCACTCCCATAGTATGTTCTTCCCTGGTGAGATCAGATCATTTGTCTGTCTCATTCAAAGTTTCTATCTGACCCAACCACCCCCCACCTAGCTGTAACCAGGCTAAAATAACTTCACAAAAGCTGACTACAACCTCCTAAGGGAGGGAATCAGTTGCTTTACACCACCACCCCCTCAGAGGATGCAGACAACTATGCTGAACAGTATGCCAATGTGGTATACAAGCATCTGTACAACTGCATGAACTCAGCCATACTCAACAGAACTAAAACCTGCTCCTCAAGCAAACATAAACCTGTCTGGTGGACATCCTCTATCAACAGGCTTTCCAACAAAAGGAAGAAACTGTTGTCCAAGGGTAAAAAGGAACAAATTCCAAATTGGAAAAACTCCCTCCTTTGCATCAGCAAACAAATTAGATCACTAGTGAAATCCTCCAAAGCCAATTATGAATTGAAACTAGCCTCTGAAACAAAGGGAAACCACAAAGCCTTCTTCAGTTACATCAGGAACCTCCATGGCAAAGGTTTGTTCCTAATTAGTACTTAATGGTACTACTTACACTGGTCCTGTTGACTTAGCCAACCTGCTAGCAGATAGGGTCAGTGCAAACTTCATCCCCCTATCCCCAAAAGGCCTATTCAACATTCCCAATACTTGCCTCGCACCTCACATCTCCATAGATCAAGTGTTAAAGGCCCTATCCAAGGTAAAGAACACAGCTTCCATGGGACATGATAGCATCCCTGGCTGTATTCCACACCATCTCCAGCAAGAACTAGCTTTGCCATTGAGTACCCTATTCAACCACAACCTAAGTACAGGCTTCATTCCAGCAGAGTGGAGAACTGCCATTATTATCCCCTCCCACAAAGGTGGTGCTACTACTGATTCTGGAAACTATCATCGCAAAAGCTTGACAAATCTGATCTGTAAAGCTATGGAGCATATTATTATGTTTTTCTCCAAATGCTCAAGTCTCCTCATCTTCACATTCTCTAGCTACACAGTTACATTTTATAGTGTAGATTCAGCCTTCATAGCTCCGTGAAGATGCAAATGAGGTGTGAACTCATTAGAATTGCTGAATACCTAATGTTTGACTTTGTATAGCAGATATGAACATAGTGTAGGCTCTACAACATTGCAAGTTCCTAATGGCGTGCAACTATGAATGATTAGTGTGTGTGAGAGAGAAGGAAAACAGAGCAGCAATTCAGCCACAGCCTAAGTATAGGCTTCATTCCAGCAGAGTGGAGAACTGCCATTGTCATCCCCTTGCACAAAGGTGATGCCACTACTGATCCTGGAAACTCTTGCTCCAACAGCTTGACAAATTTGATCTGTAAAGCCATGGAACATATTATTGTAAATCTCATAAGCAAAGACATAGGCAATCTCCAACCACCCATTTCAGATTCGTCAAGGCCAGATCTTACCTTTTGAACCTGGTTGACTTCTTTGAGACTGTCACCAAGGCCCTGGGTGAGGGAAAGTCAGTCAGGTGGGTGGCCAACTGACCCACTGATAGGATCCACAAGGTCAAAAGGCCACCTCCACCTCTGACAGCAGACCTGTCAATAGTGGTGTTCCCCAGGGATCTGTCCTGGGATCCCTACTGTTTGGCATCTACTTCACAGAGGTCCAGGCAAAGACAAAAGGCCTGTGGCTGACCAAGTTTGAGGACAACTTTAAGTTGGGTGCTGTAATTGACTCCCCAAATGATGTTAACATACTGCAAGGGGGTGTCACAGCAACAAATGGCTGGTTCCAAATTCATGGCCTTAAGTTAAATGCAAAAAAATGCATTATTATACCATTTGGCAAAAACACAGCCTTTACTGATTACCACATCAATGGCAAACCCCTAAAGCACACAACCTGTGGTGAGAGATCTAGGTACTCAGGTTGACAACAATCTCACATTCAACCATCATGTAGCAGCTATGGTCAGAAAAGCCTTTTGCTTGGTTCATCTCATAAATAAAGGAATTGCATCCAGAAAAAAGTTATTACCTCTTTGTACTCCTCCCTCATTAGGCAAATAATTGAGTAAACACCCCATTTGGTATGTACTTCTCCAAATACCTGCACCAACTGGAAAGGCCAGAGAAATATCTCACAAATAAAATCCATGGTCTCCAACATCTGTCCTATGCGGACAGGGTCAAATCACTATTACTCTACTCAGTATAGTACAGATAGCTCAGAGGTGATCTATGAATTACCTACAAAGCAATATTGGACCTTGGCCTACTAGAAATGCTCCATATATGTAAGTCTAACTCCGTGTGCATTACCCACTCGAAAGGCTTAAATATAAAATGTGACATCAACAAAACCTGCTGGAGAGACAGGTTGGTCTCCCAGAGGCTGCTCCATCTCTGGTGTACATGTCCCATACATGTCAAGCAGAGTACCTCACTGACCCTCTTCAAGTTCAACCTTGATGAGTGGATGGGAAACCACAAATTTGTCCCAGGGGTTCTATCTCTGTCCCTCAGTGACAGGGGTGACAGGTGCTGACTGAGATTTCATTTTTGGGGATAAACTCTTGGCTAGGCTTGTAAGGGTGCCAGGGCCATTAGCCTAGTATCCTTCTATGATCCTATGATCCTATGATCCTATGCTGTAGATGTATCAGTGAGGATACACTTACAAAGTGTAGAACTAACTTCAGCAAGCTTTTAAATGAAACAAAATATCACACATTTATCATTTTTGTTCAATAATAGGCAAACTCTCCTGCCTGTGTTGAAAAATGTTTTTCACCGTCATGTACTTTTTATCATACAGTTGAATGATACACAATGCACTATAGAATGCATGTGTGAGAGTACAGCACAGATAAGGGAAGAATGAACACAATACTAACAGAAGATACAGCTGTATTTATGCAAACATTTTCATATGTTAGCCACACCTGTACAACTAATTCAGAATGTCCAAGTGTATGTCCTGTTAATACTGTAGAGGAAATTTGAATTGCTTGTATGCACAAGTTGATTGCTGTTGCAAAGTTGTGACTGAGACTGTGTTTTGTAATGTCATTACTCTTGATAGTTCAGATCCAGAGCTGTATAATTATTTAACATGTGCTTGACTGTAATTTTTTTTGGTCTTTAACACTTGCATAACATGTGGCTTAGCACAAACATGGTCAAATGTTTAAAAATTTTAAAATTAATGTCAGTTGCCTTAAGAAGCACAATCATGCTTAGCAGAAATTACACCTGTGACCCAACTGTGAGTGTAGCACAAGGTGTAAGATGTTCCTACCAACATCTTCTCACCAGACAGTGATGATGTCATCTGCTATAAAGTGCTCTCTGACAATATGAAAGTCAGATTTGTGCCATGGCACTAGAATTAATTACTGTGTTCTCTAGCTTGTGTAAGTAGGTAGAAAGGGATACTAATCTCACTATAGTCAACTTGTGTGTGTGGTCAGTTAGCTCTCATTTGGGAGACCACTCATACCAACATATTCTTCTTACCAGGCACTGATAATATAATTTGCTATAAAGTGTTCTATGATAATATAAAAGTCAGACTTAAGATGTTGTGCTAGCATTAATTACTGTGTTCTCTACGTTGTGTAGCTAGGTGGGTAGGGATTCTAATTTTACTGCAAAGTGTGTGTGTGTGTGTGTGTGTGTGTGTGTGTGTGTGTGTGTGTGTGTGTGTGTGTGTGTGTGTGTGTCTGTGCGTGTGTGTGTGTTCAGTTATCTCTTATTCTGGAGACCATTTACAGCATGTGATACACTCCTATAAACATCTTCTCACCAGACACTGATACGATCATTTGCTATAAAGTGCTCTCTGATAATATAAAAGTTAGACTTGTGCCATGGCTATAGCATTCAGTACTATATTCTATACATTGTATAATTAGGTAGGTAGGAGTTCTAATCTCACCACAGTCAATGTGTGTGTGTGTGTGTGTGTGTGTGTGTGTGTGTGTGTGTGTGTGTGTGTGTGTGTGTGTGTGTGTGTGTGTGTGAGCATGTGTTCACTTAGCTTTCATCTTGCAGACTATTTTAGAGCAGCATGTGAGACACTCCTACCAACATGTTCTTGACATCTTCTATAATGAAAGTCATGCCTGTATCATGGCACTAATTTTAAGTACTCTGTTCCCTAGCTTGTTTAACTAGGTATGATGATGTCATCTGCTATAAAGTCTTCGCTGACAATATGAAATTTAGACTTGTGCCGTTGTGCTAGCATTAAGTACTGTGTTCTATAACTAGTGTAGTAGATAGCTATATAAGGGTTCAGTTTGAGAGAGAGAGAGAGAGAGAGAGTGTGTTTGTGTGTGTGTGTGTGTGTGTGTGTGTGTGTGTGTGTGTGTGTGTGTGTGTGTGTGTGTGTGTGTGTGTTCATTCAATTATCAGTTTGGAAACAATTTTAAACAGCATGTGAGACAACAGGCATGTCAGTCACTCCTGCATACTTCTTCTCAAGATAAAATTATCCTGTGATCCCCTATCAAGTACACTCTGACAATATTGCACTCAAATATCTGTGTTGGCCTAAACATTAACTACTGTGTTCTTTTTCTTGTGTAGCTAGATAGTTTGTGGTTCTAATTTTACAGCAGACAACTGTTGTGTGTGTTTATTTAAATGTATGTATGGAGACAATTTTTTACTGGGATGTGACTCCAATTACAAATTCTTATAGATACTTGCATTTTACCTAGTACTATAACCGGGTAACTTGCATAGGCAAGAGAAAATAAATAAATAAATACAACTTATTCAGTCAGAATTATTTTAACATGTCAGACTGGCATTAAATCTCTCTTCATTTATGTCTGTTTCAGGAATATCATTATCAGAGATTAATACTTATGAATACTGCAGTCTTCCATAAAAAAGAAAACTGCAGAGTAAATAATATTTTCTAACTGAACTGGCTCTCTTTAAGACCCCAGGATAGTTTACTATTGTACTTGTGCTAATTGGAAACAACTTTTCCTAAAATAATAATCCATAAATTAGGTCAAGAGAGATTTAAAATAACTGGATGGTATCTTAATAACTCCTTTCACATGCATGATTGTGCAGTATATTGGCAGGTCAGTAAATGCCTGGAAGTGCTCAGACAAGGTGCATTTAACAGAATTTTCCTTTTTGTAAGGTACTTGTACTATTATTAAATGAAATGCCACAGTCAGCAACAGCACACATTCTGTTAGTGATTCTTTTAATTGGATGAAGCACTATTAGGCATGGACTTGGTGATGGGCTAAGGGTGCTTAGCATGAATGCAATCTAACTTTTCAGAGCCTAATCAGTGAGTTACATGAATGTCTGTTTTTCTTCATTGAATTATACATGAAACACTACAGGAAGCCACATATTAGACTTGAATTTGAGTGAATAAAATTATATGTGATATCCAGTAACACTCAGTCATCAGACTTGGCAAGGTAAGAGGAGGATACAACTTTGCCATCTACCTCCTTGACTCCTCTCTTGTCTTGATGTTGGGCATTCGCATTAATCAAATGACTAAAGGGAGGCAGGGGAAGGTAGCAAGAACTCAGGATATACCCTACTTATGATATCCTGTTATTATGGGATGAAAGATTTATTTAAACTTTGTCAGCTCTTCAGACTGGATCTCAAGGGTATCATCCATTTCTGTTACCAGATTTGTAGTGTTGTCATCGGTGTGAGCTCAATCTTAATTACACATGTAACTAGGGGATTTAATAGTCATTATGAAGCTATTATTCAGTTTAGAAGACTGCATCAAAACTACAGTCACATTACTCTTCATATTGTGAATTGTACAACTAAAATGTTTTTCCGAAAATGATTGCCTTGGAAAACGTGTCTTTATAGGATATATGGTCTCCTCTACAAGTGTTTGAGGTGAAATTACTCAAGCGTCAGTTGCCTGAATAAAACAAAACTAAAAAACAAAAAACAAAACAAAGAACACAATATTGATTGCTGTTTTCAATTAGAAATCATTCCCTGTCCAATTTCTGAATGTGTGCCTGATATTATTCACTTCTTTTAGGTGATTTCTCCTTTCTTAAGGTCGGTGTGACCATAAAGACAGTATATATATATATATATATATATATATATATATATATATATATATATATATATATATATGTTTCAAGAATGTAAGGGTGCAGAGGGGGCTTGTCCTCCTGTAAAAATGCTTAAAGTTAAAATTTTCACCCTTGTATATTTTGGGCATTATTTTTTGGTGCTTCAGCTGCTTGACATTGTGGAGGTTCATAGGTTGGTACTAGGCTATCGGCCCTAGGGCCTATACAAGCCTAGCCATAACAATTCCCTGGACATTTCTTCCCACAATATTTACTTCCCTGGACCCTAGGTTGTCCTTTCATTGTATAACCTACATATATATATATATATATATATATATATATATATATATATATATACATATATGGGTTCATGTCAAACCCACGACATGTTGAAATATCGAAAGTCAGTACACCGACACGAAACCATCGACATTTCAAAACATCGACAGTACAGGTATACGAAAGGACAGCTAACATGGGTCCTGCAAGGGAAGTAGTATGGGTACAGTATCATATCATATCCTTTACTTCCCCCTTGCAGGACCCATGTTAGCGCTGTCCTTTCGTATACCTGTACTGTCGATGTTTTGAAATGTCGATGGTTTCGTGTCGGTGTACTGACTTTCGATATTTCAACATGTCGCGGGTTTGACATGAACCCATATATATATATATATATATATATATATATATATATATATATATGGGTCTACCTGAAAACGCAGACAATGCAGAATGTCGACAATGAGATAACCGACACGAAAACACCGAAAAAAAAAGTTCAAAAACACGAAACTTCACATGCCCAACAAACCAAAATCCTGACAAACAACAAAACAAATACCTTTCCCAAAAAACACACACACAACACAAACACACCAAAAACCTTACAAACCTACACTAAACCTTACAAACACAACTATCTATGCACTAACCTTAACCCAAACCCTAACCCTAAGGTCCGTCACTATCGCACACTTACCTTACCCGCACCCTAACCCTAACTCACTTAACCCGCCCCTAACTCTCAAGTCCATCACTACTGCACACTTACCTTACCCGCACCCTAACCCTAACTCACTTAACCCGCCCCTAACTCTCAAGTCCATCACTACTGCACACTTACCTTACCCGCACCCTAACCCTAACTCACTTAACCCGCCCCTACACCTAAACTCTGTCACTATCGCACACTTACCTTAACATGTCGGTGTTCTCAGTGTCGGGATTCTCAACTATCGGTTTTCTCCATTGTCGATCTTCCGGTGTCGGTGTTCTCATTGTCAGCGTTCTGCGTTGTCGGTGTATTAATATATATATATATATATATATATATATATATATATATATATATATATATATATATAGAGCTATATATATTGATAGATATATGTGTGTGTGTTTTAATTTTCAAAAATGTGCAAACAAGAATTAAATCTATACCTAACAAAACACCAACTGTTCTATCATTAATCTCTTCAAAGATTTATACCTGTAGCTGTATTGGTGAAGTAATGTTTTTAGCCTAAATAAGTTAGTTACATTTCACTAAACAGTTTTTCAGAGGAAGACATACTACGGGGAGATATACAATGCCTTTGCACATTATATAATAACCCTTGTAGTATATAACTTTCCTATGCTACCAAAACAAACAGGCTATGGAAAAGGGCACTGAAAAGTATGGAAGCAATGAAAGCAGGGAAAAGAATAACATGCAAAACATTGGGCTACTTTCTGTGCTAAAGTTTCACTTCGGTCAGTCCTCTTGTAATGTCTTGCACATACAGCACATTATAGAGGAAGTACAGAAGGGCTGTTTTATATATGACTACCATAGTGCAGCAGATCCCACATCACTTTTTCTCACATTTGTAAAGGACGTTTCATCCCTAGGGCTAGTGTAAGGTAAAACAGTAAAGTCCGTAGAAATGAGAGATTAATAATTTTGCTTGTTTTCAGTGGACCTGAGGTTGTGCCTTACAACTGTTTACACCATCTCCTTTAATAATGCTCATTAAGGTTATGCTGATTTGTGCATACAGACTACTATGTGACTGTGTAGTCATGTGTCTGAATATGTGTGCTTTTGTGTGTGCACACTGCAGAGGTATGTTCACCTGCCACAGGTTTCTTGTCAGACATAAGTAAAGAAACATTTTAACATGGTCGTATACTGGTTTTCTTGTTCATTTTCTCATAAAAGGATGCTGCCACATATGACTTTGTAACAATTAGAAGACTACACATTTTTAGGTTTCCCAGTGCAGAATACATTTTCTGTGTATTCAGTGACTGAATATGAATGTTGTGCAACAACTGCTGATTTTGAGGTATGATCCAAAATAGAAAAAGACAGTAATTTTAGAGATGCAGGATAAACATGCCATTAGCAGCAACAGAAGGATAAATTATGTAACAAAGGCAGTAATTACAGAGGAATGGCATAAATAATAGCGTCTCTAGCATACAGTAGTAAGGTAAGTTAAAGATACGAAGCAATAGAATTAGTAAGGTGAATAAGGGGTCAAAACACAAACAAAAATGAGAAATAAGAGCTGGCAGAATAGAGAAACAATATATTTTATTGAAAATGCACTAGCATTTTTCTTTAAATGTTTTCCATTGAAGTTAAACAGCTCAGACATATTATATTTGATAACTTAAAATGTACATCTTTATTGAACAAAAGGCAAAATCAACATGCATACTTTGTAGTCTTTGCTTTCCTATGCATGACCTATGTACATTCTGTGTCTCTCTCCTTTAAATTTACCTTATTGTTTAGTATGATGCAGATCTTTTTTTCTTTATAGAGAACTTGTAAATCTTTTTTAGAAACAGCTATGTATAATGTACTAGTTCTGAATTTGCTTAGGCCTAGGCTATATTTCATATAGGTGCACACACACACACACACACACACACACACACACACACACACACACACACACACACACACACACACACACACACACACTCTCTCTTATGTCACGCATATCTGAAAAATCAACCCTGGATTTACATATTTTGTTTGGCCACACTAATACAGTGTAATTCCAAAGAAACTGTCTTACATCCATGTTATTTCTTCTTACAGATGCAGAAATTATCTGGAAACTAGTTGCGATGAGGATATGAAAGTGCACAGACAAGTATTCAGGGGCTGTAGGCAAACTAGGCAATCTCCTAAGGTGCTATATTTTTGAAGGGCAAGCAAGGCTCTTTTTATTTAGTAATTAATTTTAACTGATCTTTATAGTTCTTTCAAAGTTATTTAGGTCATTGTCATGTGATCATGTATGTGTACTGGAATGTGCAAAATCTGTCTGTCACTTCACTCAGCATTCATGTGTTAATGTGTGCAGACAGTGTTCATGATTATTAAAAGCATTTCTTGACTACCTGTGGTTCTGTTTTCATTAAGTCAATTTAATGAAAAGTCCTTAACCACCACTGAAGGTGAAAAGAAAAACAAAAGTCTGCCTAGCTACTAACCCCCCCACCCCCCCACCATGAATAATGATTTCTGAGTAACATATGCTAGGAAATGGGGATATATTTTACAATTATTAGCTATGTGCCTCACAGATTATATGAATGCATGCAAACTTTATTGCCTAAAGAGCAGGTTCTGAAACAAAATATACTTACAATGAAAACAGGAACCTAAACACACACAGAGGTAAAAATATTTATTTATTAATTTTATTAGCACCCACAAAGCTAGTTTTGTTGATAAGTTTATCTTTATTTTTATTCACATTTGTTTTTAAGCAATATTTATAGTAATGTGGTATGTTTTACAGTGTAAAGGTTAACCTTTTGATTAGCCATTGTGTTGTGTCATGAGTTTTGTGGTGAGAGTCTAAGAGATTACAACCTGTGAGAGTGGGCATTTTGCTATTTGTGTACAGACCCTGATAAGACTCCTGAAACAAAAGGATTGAAGTAACCTTAAGATAATTTGTTCAGCTCAACATATTCTAGGATAGGAAATGGTTACAAATGTAAGAGGTAGAATGGGCCTGTATAACACAATTTTCTCAGGAAACTGGCACAAATTTTGATAGAGGGGAACCATCTCTTAATGTCATGGTCCAGAGTAAGAAAAGAGGCATCCATACAATCATAAAAAAAAAAATCCCTTGTTTGAACCATGAATGATAACTGAGCAGTGGTATGATGGTATAAAGTACAATCGTGTAAGTAAACTTACCAAAACGTTCAATGTTTGAATGATCACTGCTGCAACAGCCTTAGCAATACAGGTTATATCCTGCATAGTGTTTTATTTTTGTTCTGGACTATCCAGAAATCAAACTGATTGTCTGGTAGTCCGGAAAACACTGTACAAACTCCAGTATTCTGTTTCAGAAAAAGAAACAGACTATTGGAGTTTGTTAAATACTCGGATTTACTATTCTTTTATTTTACAAAAAGAATAGTAAATCCACAGAAAAAAGGTATCACAAACAGAAAATAGAAGGCATTCCCCTCAGATGACATGACAATGATTGTCAAAAAATGGGTGGAATGTGGGTGGGAAGTGGGCTAGGCATGGGCAGGATTTTAGGAGGTGCAATGTGGTGTGGCCTAAGTCCAATTTTTGCCACAACAAAAGGTTCATAGGTTCATAGGTTCATAGGTTCATACTAGGCTATCTGCCCAAGGGCATTTATAAGCCTAGCCCATAGTTATTTGGCTTTCGCCACCCCTTTAGTTTGAATAAAACTATGCCTATTATTTTGCTGTGCCTCTGTCAAGCAGTGACACTGAAGTAATCCATCCATTGGTCAAGATTCCTCTTGAACAAGGCCATGCCCTGCCTCACATGTACCGGGATTTTGTTCCACAGCATAGGGAGACTCTGAGTGATGAATCTGTCCCACCAGCATGTTCTATTAATAACCGTGTCAAGGTTTAAGTCTCTTGTGGTTCTGAGGGATCTAGATTTTGAGGTGAAGCATATTCATCAAATCAGGGTTTGACATGGCCTTATATGTCAGGCACAGGTCACCTCTGAGCAAGCGGTATGAGACTGAATAGAGCTGGAGTTCTTCAGCATAAGACATATTTTGAGACCCTTTATCCTTTTGGTGAGGAACTTTTGGGGCCTTTCCAGCTGCTGCAGGTGTCTGGTCAGATACATTCGAATGGGGCATTGTACTCAATCATAGGTCTAATGAGTGATGAGTACAGGTGACCTCCCTTGATCTAGATGTGAATCCCTTCATGATCAGGTGGGCAATGTAGAAGGTTTTCCTAACTACTTTAGCAACATGAGTGTCAACTAAAGGCTACTGTCAACCTGGGTCCCCAGATCCCTGATGACTTCTTCTCTGCTCAGTGGATTGCCACCTATATGGTAGCTAGTAACCTTGTTTTTATGACTATGCATTTCTTGGCATTTAACTTTAGGCCATGGCTCTGGCACCAGTTATCCGTTTCTGTGAGGCCCTTCTGAAGGATATCTGTGTCAGATGTGTAGTTTGCAGTCATCTGCAAACTTTGTCAGCCATAACCCTCCTGTGTTTGCTTGTACTTCAGAAAAGTAGATTCCGAACAAGAGTGGACCCAGGACTGAGCCCTGTGGGACACCACTTGTGACAGGCTTTGAGTCTGACATGGCTCCAGCAACTCTGACCCTGTGGGTTCTGTCACTTAGCCAGTTTGCAACCCATCTTGTGATGTATGGGTGACAACCCTAATCCTACATATAACAGTTGACAGGCTTCCAAAGCTTCAGGGCACCTTTGATGTCTTTGATGTGCCCAAACAGTCAATCAGCTTGAGCTGAACTGACTGAAAAGACAAGTTTCGGCATCAAGCCCTTCATAGCTTTCATGCCAACAGAGGAAGGGAGAGGGAGGCTGAGCCCTGAAAGAACAATGCTAGGAATAACAAAAAAATAAATGTCCTCAACATGGCATAAGCAGCACACCAAAAACAAGGGTGTTGGACGGAGAAAGTGGCTATTTGGCTACTGCAGCAGTGATCATTCGGATATCTACTGTTAAGGTAAGTGTACTTACACAGCTGTACTATGTTCATCATATTGATCACTCCTGCAGTAGCTTTAGCTATATGGGCAAATTACCCAGTATTACATTTGGGAGGTGGAAGGAGAAGAGTCCAGGAGCCCTGGAGACTGGTCCTGGCAAAGCATAATCTAGACCTAGAGAAGAAATCAAGCTTACAGTGCTTTGTAAAGGTATATACAGAGGACTAAGTTGCAGCATCTAGAATATTTCTAGAATCCAACTCTTTCCCAAAATCCATAGATGAAGCCAAGGCCATGGTAGAGTAGGCCTTGACTCTACCTGGAATAGTTTTGCTGTGGTGAGTACAACAAAAGGTAATAGCCTTAGACAACCATTTGGAAATAGTCTGTTTTTCCACAGGTTGTTTGATCTTACATTCACAAGAAATGAACAACTGATCTGAAGAAGTGAAATATTTAGTTCTGACACTATAGTACCTGGGTTATCTGTGGACATTGAAGTTATGGAGCATCCTTTCTCCCTAACTTTTAGGTGCAGAAAAGAATATGGGGAGATGGATAGTTTGGCTTAAAATAAATTCAGATACACCTTTAGGCATAAAAGAAGAATTAGTTCTCAAAGAAACCCTGCCCCTGTGGAAAATGAAGTTGTCCTGACTCACCATAAGAGCCTGCAACTCATATACTCTTCTTGCAGAGGTCAGAGCAATCAGTAAAACTGTTTTTTTATGTTACGAACCTCAAGTTATCCAAGCTAGCTGATTCAAATGGAGCATGTTTTAGCTTCTCTAATAGAAGATTACGATCCCAAGGAGAAGCCACCAGTTTTCTTGGAGGCCTGTCATGCAAAATCTCTTTCACAAACATTTGACATAAGAATGCATTAAAAGAGGAGGGTCCGTGGTCTGAGTGGAAAATCTTTCATACATCTGGATATAAATCTCTTTTTTTCTTGTAGGAGAAAAGTTCTTTGAACTGAGGTGTCTAGCTGACACCTTAGTAATACATGCATGTATGAAGGAGTCAAAAAATGACTTTTTAATATTCTTTTGGAATCCTAGCTTGTGTAAGAGATTTGTCATCAAAAGAGAGATTCCTGACACTTTAAAAAGACTCTGCAAAGAAGCAAACCATCTAAATATGTAAAAAATGTAGATACCCTGTATTCTGCAATACACATTAACTGGATCTAGACACTTTGTGAACACTCTTGGTTCAACGGATAGTCCAAAGGGTAAAGCAGAGAACTACTAATGTGATCTAGACACACAGAGCATTAAGAAACACCTGAAGGCTGGATCAATAGGGCTGTGATGATAAGCGTCTTTTAAATCTAGCATTACCAGGACACTTTAATGAGGAAGAAGAGATAACAGGTTGTGAAGTGATATCATTCTGAATTTGGGCATTGCCACAAACAGGTTTAGGAAAGAAAGATCCAGAACTCCAGAACCGGTCTCCAAATATTTTCATTCTTTGGCACTAAAAACATCTTTGAATAAAAACCTTCTCCATCCTGGAAAAGAGGGACTGGTTCTATCACATTATGATAAAGGACAGGTAGAAATCAAAGGCTCTGGTCTGATGGAAGAAAAATTACCCATGGAAAGGAGGAATTTCCTCCTACAGCCATCTGTAATACAGATGAATGATCTTCAGAAGCCATTTGTCTGACACTATATATTGCCAAAGAATCTTTGAATCAGTCTCCAGAGCCATGGACAAGGGTAAGGTGGTCCACACAGCCTATCTAGACCTTGCCAAGGCCTTTGACACCATCCCCCACTCTGGAATCATAGATAAACTTACTAAGTTGGGCATTAATCCCTATGTCACCCAGTGGGATGCTAAATGGCTTACTGATAGAACCCACACTGTAAAAGTAGCCGACTCCAAATCCAGCTCCAGACAAGTGACAAGTGACAAAGAACCTCAGGGTTCAGTCCTGGGGCCGCTCTTGTTTGGCATCTACTTCTCTGAAGTACAGGTCAACACTAAGGGACTCTGGCTAACAAAGTTTGCAGATGACTGCAAACCGGGAGCCATTATTGAATCCCCAAATGATGTGGATACTCTACAAAAAGGCCTTACAGAAACAGATGCTTGGTGCCAGAGCCATGGGCTCAAGCTCAATGCCAAGAAATGTATTGTTATCCCCTTTGGGAAAAAACATGTATCCATGAATTACCATATAGGTGGCAGTACACTAAACACAGAAAATGTGATAAGAGACTTAGGGAAACAGGTGGACAGTGGTCTCACCTTCGATAACCACATCGCCACAACAGTCAGGAAATCCTTCTATGTGGCACACCTCATCATGAAGGGCTTTTCATCCAGAAAAAAGGTGGTCATTGTCCCACTGTACTCATCTCTCATTAGACCCATTATAGAATACAATGCCCCATTTGGTATGTACCTCTCAAGACATCTGCAACAACTGGAAAGGCCTCAGAAATACCTCACTAAAAGAATCACAGGCCTAAAGCAGATGCCCTACGCTGACCGCCTTAAAAAACTCCAGCTATACTCTGTCACATATCGTCTACTCAGAGGCGATCTCTGCTTAACATACAAGGCCATGTCAAACCCAGAGCTGTTGGACATGCTACACTTAAAGAAATCCCAATCCCTCAGAGCTACATGCTCCAGGGATCTAAACCTTGTCATCACAATAAACAAAACATGCTGGAGGGATAGGTTCCTGACCCAGAGACTCCCCAGACTCTGGAATAGATTGCCCATACATGTCAAGCAGAGTGCCTCTTTGGACCTCTTCAAGAGGAACCTTGACGATTGGATGGGAGAAAGGAAATTCACCCCGGGGATCACGTCAGTCGCCCTGCTAGACAGGGGTCCAGGAAAGTAAATAATGTGGGAAGAAATAGCCAGGGAATTGTTATGGCTAGGCTTGTATAGGCCCTAGGGCTGATAGCCTAGTACCAACCTATGAGCCTATGAACCTATGAAGAGGAAAGCAGAGATTCACAATGTCTGGAAGGGAAATGGGGCTGCTAGGGTGGGTGGAGACAGGGTTCCTTAAATAATAATTCTAACTTGTTTGGACTGTCCTTGGTTTTGGGATGTTTCAGGATTCTTTTTAGGACCCCTTTGTAATTTCTTCTCAAACATATGTTTACTTGTATTTTGTTGAGACTGTTTATTTTGTTTTTTTGCCATAAATGACTGAGGGATTAGAGAATTCCTTAGAAAATTTAGAAAAGGAGTGCTGAAAAATCATAGAGCTTCCCTGTATCAACATACCCCATTGATCATACTTTCTGATCACCTCTGCAGCAGAGGGGCCCAAAACTAAATCTCTCTCCAAAGTAGAATTTAAAATCTTATTTTTAACATTATTGGAGAGATTCTGAAAACATAGTCAGGCAAACCTCCTCAAAACAGTATCAGTGGCAATAGCCCTGGAAGAATTATAAACTGAGTCATGCACATACTCTGTACACAATGAATAGTGACTTGTACAATTCAAGTAACTAAATTATTTAAAACAGATTTTTCCTCACAAAAAGAAACTGCAGACAAAACATTCCTCATATTTTCACAATTAGTTAGAACAACCTTTAACATATGAGCCCGACAATTCATAATTCTGAAAATCAAAGTTGGAGAAGCATATACTTTTTGCCATACTTATCAATAATCTTCCCACCCTTATCAGAAGAGTAGGATTGGAATCAACTGTTTATCAGCAGTAGAAAAGCAGATAAAATATATTGATTTTTGGATTATATCAATTACTTGCCAGTGAGAACAATGTTGGTGAAAAAAAAAACAAAGCTGTAAATCTAAAGGAAAGTCATTGAAAAAAGGAAACATTTTAGTTAAGAAAAAACATTATATGATTCATTCCAGCAACCTAGATGAAAATAAGTAAATAAATAAATAAAGCTAAATGCATTCACATGTCCAAATCAGTGGGAGAGTAGAAAATTATATAAAGTCAAATGATAAAAAGGTTGGAAAAATAGAAGAAATACCAAGTAAACATTCAGATGAACTGAATAATTTGTGCAATTCAGAGATTAGCATAAAGGAAAGAATAGAAGAAAACAAAGCTTCATGGGGGACTGTATCAAAAAAATAATAGAACTTGGAGATAGAGTTTGTTGTTTGTCTTTCGGCTTTTCCCGGTAAGGGGTCACCACAGCGGAACTCCGGTCAGCTAATGATTGGCAGTAGATTTTTACGAAATGCTGAGGTGCCAGCTCGACGCTCAACCTTCAACGAAGGCACACCCATTTACGCATGCATGTCTTTCGAACACTACCCAACTGCTGGGAGGACATACAGACTCCACACAGAAGACACTCCCAAACCCAGCCGAGAATCGAATGGGAGAACCTCTTGCTGTGAGGTAATAACACTACCGCCGTACCACTTGAAGATAGAGTACAGAGAGATAATTTGATGTTGTCTGCCATTCTAGAGACATTAGCGGGAATAGTCGCATCAAATTTTGTGAAAATGAACTGAGTAACTGGACTGGTTTTCCACTGCAAGAACTATTAATTGAGAGAGATCATGTCATGTACATTACCAAAATCTTGCTTTAAGAAAACAGCCATGATCTTTTCTGGTGAAGATGCAAACATATTAGCAGTTGGAGATGCTCCTATATTAAATGTGCCAAAGGGAAACAATATTTAAAGTTGGTGACATCAATCTCATCTTGTCTTTCAACTGCAAAGGAAAAAAAAATGATGTCATACAGAAAGGGACTGCAAGGGGAATGGATTTTGTTCTGAAAATTTCTCCTGATTTAAATTGCATGTTAACTTTTTGAAAAAATATAGTAGAGTAGAGCATAATAACTATTTTAATAGTCCTAAATCTAGGGCAAGGGTTATCTGAGTGCTTGTTGCATAAATTAGAAAATAAGTTGGTAAGAACATGATTAGTTGAAAGTATCACAAGTAAAGAGTTACATTGCATGCATGATAGGAAAATAAACAATCTTGAGGTTAAAAAGCTCTGTTTCTGTAATGCAGAGAAGTGTGATTCAGAGATGCATGATCCCCAATGAGGAAAGACCTTATTATCAGCTAATTTCCATTACTGTTAGCTACCACAAATGCAAATCACACCTCCTTGTGATAGCTAACTGTAATGACTGATGCAGTCTGTTCACTCTCCCATACAGGATATGCGCACACACACACACACACACACACACACACACACACACACACACACACACACACACACACACACACACACACACACACACACACACACACACACACACACACACGTACACCTGTCTCTGTGTTGTAAGGACATCCCATTGTCTCTTTTTTCTGCCCTTGTAAATCATTAGAATTTCACACTTAATTTCTTTTAGTAAATGCATGGTAATGCAAAAGCTGGTATTCAGAGAACTTTCTAAGAATAATAATTAAAATTCATCCCTCTGTCTTTGCCCCTCCATTGCTTTTGGCACTGTGTAATTTTTTTGTGCTAAGCGATTGATAGGCATGCTTTTTATTCTCTGTTTCTCTTCCTTGTAACTCACAACTTGTTGTATTCACTGAATAATACCCAAGATCCTCAATATATATTATAAAAGCCCTGCTGCACTAACTTTCTAGTCAGCACAGTGGATGAATGCTGATGTTTCCTATGGTCTGGGTGCAGTATTTGAATTTGTTTTTTCCCTTGTTATTTTACATTTTTAAGTCTTTGCTTATTTTGTTAATAACTTTCCTGCTGTCTAGTGGTGGTACAGATGTCCAATCCTCTCTGTGAGAGAGTACAGGGTAGGAATCCACTGTAGTGCCCGACAGGTACAGTATTTACAGTGTCCCTGGTGTTTAGTGGTACTTTGTTCTACTATTTTTAAAAGTTAAGTGCTTTTAAGCATGATACATAGAATGTCCTTGGGGTCTAGTGTTTCCCCCTACTCTTTGTGTTGCTAAGGCACAATGTTTAAAGTAACCAAAAAATAGGATGCTTCATAAAAAAGGCACACACACACACACACACACACACACACACACACACACACACACACACACACACAGCACACACACACACACACACACACACACACACACACACACACACACACACACACACACACACACACACACACACACACACACACACACACACACACACACACACACACACACACAAGTTGATAATAGAAATGTTTTGGAAATGTTATGAATATTTGTACCAGGCATGATGATAGAGAAATCAGGATAAAGTTAAACTGGAAATATGTGCAGAAGATTTACATTTGCCAATGTTAGAAAAAGAAGAGGCTCAGTTGCTGATGTCCAGGAAAGAGAAAATAAATAAAAACTATGTTGTATGGTCAATCCACAGTAAAAATTCTCAGGAACAAATGACATTCCTGTAGTAGGGTGGAAGATGGGAGGGATGAAACTGATAAAAATGTTAAAGACATTGTTTACTAATGTACTGAAAGGTGGAGAAGTGCTAATATTCTGGAGGAAAGCAGTGGTACCGTTATTGCAGAAATATGAGAAAGATACCACAGATCTGGCATTATATAAACCAATTTTGATTTACAACATTATTATAAAATGTTTATGTCTACTATTAGTTTTGATAATATTAAAAATGCTAACAAAACTGATAGGCATGCATCAATGTGGTTTTGTGGCAGGGAGACAAACATTTGTTAATATTAAGGAATGATTATTTACAAGGAATTAAGACATACAAATGCCATTATTGTTGGTGAGCTTTTGAGAAGGGAAAGCAGTCAACAGGGTCTCTTGGGAATGTGTGCATAATGTCAGTATTTGCACTTCCTACTAAAAATGAGTCTATAAGGAGAATACATGAAATATCAGAACAAATAATAAAGGTAGGAGAAGTACTATCAGACACACTGGGTTTGAGAAGAGGAACAAGGCAGGGATATCCTCTTCTTCTCCATTAACTGCCTTATATTCAGAGCCTTTAGCAAAAAACATAAGGAGCTCACAAATTCAGAGATGCGACTTGTGTAGTAGTCAAGAGGAAAATAACCATTGCTTGCACATGACACTATTGTATTTGATAAACCCAGAATAGGATAACATGGTACTGTGGAATGTTTTGAAAAGGTTTCACACATTTTTGGGTTTAATAAATTATTGAAGAAAAAATGAAGACAAATGTTGTGCATACACGAGTTAGTTCAACAGTATATGTATTTACATGCTAACATGACAAAATGAAATAGGATTAAAAAAAGACTTGGTAATGGTAGCCAAAGATGTGGGAGGAGATGAAGCAGAAGAAACTAGAAGATTATGATAATGGATTTAGGTATTAAGATGCAGGCAGCTAAAATGTTTCAACTTCATTTGGCTATATATTTTATTTATTAATTTACTGACATTTAATTACTGGGAAAGTCCAGATGGGTAGGAACCCATTTAAAGTGAAGGCTCAGGGAGAAAAGCTCCAAAGTATTATAAAAATTTTAAGAACAATAATTTTACAATTTTTAAAAATAATACAAAAAACAAGTACGGCTTAAACAATTATATCAACTTAGACATAATATGAAAACATTGGTTAAGAAAAGATACAAGTTATATGACAATGATTTAATGTTTAGAGAAAATTTAGCCAGTTCACAGAGATATTAAAGGTAAATTACATAATATAAACAGGAAGTGCAACATGATGTTAGAGAAAAAACAAGCTTATGGTGTATTTAGAGTGAAAGCCAGATGACAGAAATTGATAGAAGAAAGGACGTGAGTGAAGAAGGGACAGTAAGGAGGTGTAAGGTATAAATAGTTTTTTTTTTCAGATTTAGGGATATAGTTTATCCTGGTGTTGAGCAAGAACAGAACAGCTTTTGATTTGGAAGTCTTTTAGAACTATTTTGAAGGATGGAAGGGAGGGTACTGACCTGATGGATACAGCTAAGGAGTTTCAGGCCTGGAATACTTTATTACTGAGAAGAAAAAGGATGGCAGTTAATAAAGAATTGATGGAGTTGATTTTGGGAGGGGAAAACGGCAAGAGTTAAATGGGACAAGCTGATTCTCCATAAAGACCATGGGGAGTAGAACTACCAGATTGATCTGAAGTGATATTTTATGCTCACACAATTGAATTTTGAAGCTGAGGGATATAGACTGAAGTGGAAAAGATGATGGTGAGATAAGGAGAAAATGCATGGGATAAAGAGAGATTAGTATTTATAATGCAAACCATTAAGGAAAATAATAATATCCATATAGATTTTATATATATATATATATATATATATATATATATATATATATATATATATATATAGTGACAAAAGTTAATATAAAGACAAAAGCAGTGTGAGACTTGAGCAAGGAGATTCTTTAAAAAGGGTTATGCAATCAATAATGTCCAACTGGGTGGGCATTATTGTGGAAACAACTAAACTTCCAGGTGGTGTTGTGAGGCCTGATGCCCCAGATGGAGGGCATCTTCACCACTGGAATGTTGGCTAGTTTCTAAATAATGCCCATCCTGAAAGGCATTATTGAGCTCAGAAAATCTACTAAAATTGTTTGCATTCATTTTACGTTTAATAAATTACAATTTTTTATAGATTTGATGTAAAATAGTTCCTCTGCCTTTTGTTTTATAGTTGCTGTAGGATATGTAATTGCTGTTGGAGGACATATTTTACATCTAAAATATATAATATCTAAGCATTTAATGTTCACACACACACACACAAACACCCAGACACACACACACACACACACACACACACACACACACACACACACACACACACACACAAAAACACACACGTTATAATTCCTTTACTGTCTTCATCTCAGAAGTGTCACTGTCATTAATTGAAAATAAAATTACATGAGGTGCAAAGGAATGCATCTCCACCAGTACTGCTCATCTTGTCCCTGATTTTGCCTCATTTTACTGTACCTTAAAACAAAGTCTTCTGCTCTTTCTCTCTTTCTCTCTTTCTCTCACACATACACCTTCCTTCATTACTGTTATTCTATATATTCTCTCATGCTCAATAAAACTTTTTAAGTGCCTGCAGAAACTCAAGGGATCATCTATGAAAAGGAAGACTGATTGTCTTTCTATGTCCTATAAATTTTGATAATAAAAAGAACAATGTTTCTTTCCTCAGCACTGTTTTAACCATTGCAATCAATCCATGTGTTCAATTAGCAGCTAACTACATACATTGGTGGTGTTGTGAGTTTCCCTTTTCTGAGTGGTGTTTGGATTTCTTTTAACAGTCATGTCTTTGGGTCTAAAAAACTACTGAAGTACTGATGTACATTGTTATCAATATTATTTTAGGACAATGTTACCTGAGACAAATAGGAAGTATCTCCCTGATCGTAAAACTATCAGTATTATTTTAGGACAATGTTACCTGAGACATATAGGCGGTATCTCCCTGATCGTAAAACTATCAGTATTATTTTAGGACAATGTTACCTGAGACATATAGGAGGTATCTCCCTGATCGTAAAACTATCAGTATTATTTTAGGACAGTGTTACCTGAGACATATAGGAAGTATCTCCCTGATCGTAAAACTATCAGTATTATTTTAGGACAGTGTTACTTAACACATATAGGAAGTATCTCCCTGACCGTAAAACTATCAGTATTATTTTAGGACAATGTTACCTGAGACATATAGGAAGTATCTCCCTGATTGTAAAACTATCAGTATTATTTTAGGACAGTGTTACCTGAGACATATAGGAGGTATCTTCCTGATCGTAAAACTATCAGTATTATTTTAGGACAGTGTTACCTGAGACATATAGGAGGTATCTCCCTGATCGTAAAACTATCAGTATTATTTTAGGACAGTGTTACCTGAGACATATAGGAAGTATCTCCCTGATCGTAAAACTATCAGTATTATTTTAGGACAATCTTACCTGAGACATATAGGAGGTATCTCCCTGATCGTAAAACTATCAGTATTATTTTAGGACAATGTTACCTGAGACATATAGGAAGTATCTCCCTGATTGTAAAACTATCAGTATTATATTAGGACAATGTTACCTGAGACATATAGGAAGTATCTCCCTGATCATAAAACTATCAGTATTATTTTAGGACAGTGTTACCTGAGACATATAGGAGGTATCTCCCTGATCATAAAACTATCAGTATTATTTTAGGACAGTGTTACTTGAGACATATAGGAAGTATCTCCCTGATCGTAAAACTATCAGTATTATTTTAGGACAATGTTACCTGAGACATATAGGAAGTATCTCCTGATCGTAAAACTATCAGTATTATTTTAGGACAGTGTTACCTGAGACATATAGGAAGTATCTCCCTGATCGTAAAACTATCAGTATTATTTTAGGACAATGTTACCTGAGACATATAGGAAGTATCTCCCTGATCGTAAAACTATCAGTATTATTTTAGGACAATGTTACCTGAGACATATAGGAGGTATCTCCCTGATCGTAAAACTATCAGTATTATTTTAGGACAGTGTTACTTGAGACATATAGGAAGTATCTCCCTGATCGTAAAACTATCAGTATTATTTTAGGACAATGTTACCTGAGACAAATAGGCAGTATCTCCCTAGTCGTAAAACTATCAGTATTATTTTAGGACAATGTTACCTGAGACATATAGGAGGTATCTCCTTCATCGTAAAACTATCAGTATTATTTTAGGACAGTGTTACTTGAGACATATAGGAAGTATCTCCCTGATCGTAAAACTATCAGTATGATTTTAGGACAGTGTTACCTGAGACATATAGGAGGTATCTCCCTGATCGTAAAACTATCAGTATTATTTTAGGACAATGTTACCTGAGACATATAGGAAGTATCTCCCTGATCGTAAATCTATCAGTATTATTTTAGGACAGTGTTACCTGAGACATATAGGTATCTCCCTGATCGTATAACTATCAGTATTATTTTATGACAGTGTTACCTGAGACATATAGGAAGTATCTCCCTGATCGTAAAACTATCAGTATTATTTTAGGACAGTGTTACCTGAGACATATAGGAAGTATCTCCCTGATCGTATAACTATCAGTATTATTTTAGGACAATGTTACCTGAGACATATAGGAAGTATCTCCCTGATTGTAAAACTATCAGTATTATTTTAGGACAATGTTACCTGAGACATATAGGAAGTATCTCCCTGATCGTAAAACTATCAGTATTATTTTAGGACAGTGTTACCTGAGACATATAGGAGGTATCTCCCTGATCATAAAGCTATCAGTATTATTTTAGGACAGTGTTACTTGAGACATATAGGAAGTATCTCCCTGATCGTAAAGCTATCAGTATTATTTTAGGACAATGTTACCTGAGACATATAGGAAGTATCTCCCTGATCGTAAAACTATCAATTTTATTTTAGGACAATGTTACCTGAGACATATAGGAGGTATCTCCCTGATCGTAAAACTATCAGTATTATTTTAGGACAGTGTTACCTGAGACATATAGAAGGTACCTCCCTGATCGTGAAACTATCAGTATTATTTTAGGACAGTGTTACCTGAGACATATAGGAGTTATCTCCCAGATCGTAAAACTATCAGTATTATTTTAGGACAGTGTTACCTGAGACATATAGGCGGTATCTATCTGATCGTAAAACTATCAGTATTATTTTAGGACAGTGTTACTTGAGACATATAGGAGGTATCTCCCTGATCGTAAAACTATCAGTATTATTTTAGGACAGAAAACTATCAGTATTATTTACATATAGGAGGTACCTCTCTGATCGTAAAACTATCAATATTGTTTTAGGACGGTGTTACCAGTAAAACTATCAGTATTATTTTAGGACAGTGTTACCTGAGACATATAGGAAGTATCTTCCTGATCGTAAAACTATCAGTATTATTTTAGGACAATGTTACCTGAGACATATAGGCGGTATCTCCCTGATCGTAAAACTATCAGTATTATTTTAGGACAATGTTACCTGAGACATATAGGAGGTATCTCCCTGATCGTAAAACTATCAGTATTATTTTAGGACAGTGTTACCTGAGACATATAGGAAGTATCTCCCTGATCGTAAAACTATCAGTATTATTTTAGGACAGTGTTACTTAACACATATAGGAAGTATCTCCCTGACCGTAAAACTATCAGTATTATTTTAGGACAATGTTACCTGAGACATATAGGAAGTATCTCCCTGATTGTAAAACTATCAGTATTATTTTAGGACAGTGTTACCTGAGACATATAGGAGGTATCTTCCTGATCGTAAAACTATCAGTATTATTTTAGGACAGTGTTACCTGAGACATATAGGAGGTATCTCCCTGATCGTAAAACTATCAGTATTATTTTAGGACAGTGTTACCTGAGACATATAGGAAGTATCTCCCTGATCGTAAAACTATCAGTATTATTTTAGGACAATCTTACCTGAGACATATAGGAGGTATCTCCCTGATCGTAAAACTATCAGTATTATTTTAGGACAATGTTACCTGAGACATATAGGAAGTATCTCCCTGATTGTAAAACTATCAGTATTATATTAGGACAATGTTACCTGAGACATATAGGAAGTATCTCCCTGATCATAAAACTATCAGTATTATTTTAGGACAGTGTTACCTGAGACATATAGGAGGTATCTCCCTGATCATAAAACTATCAGTATTATTTTAGGACAGTGTTACTTGAGACATATAGGAAGTATCTCCCTGATCGTAAAACTATCAGTATTATTTTAGGACAATGTTACCTGAGACATATAGGAAGTATCTCCCTGATCGTAAAACTATCAGTATTATTTTAGGACAGTGTTACCTGAGACATATAGGAAGTATCTCCTGATCGTAAAACTATCAGTATTATTTTAGGACAATGTTACCTGAGACATATAGGAAGTATCTCCCTGATCGTAAAACTATCAGTATTATTTTAGGACAATGTTACCTGAGACATATAGGAGGTATCTCCCTGATCGTAAAACTATCAGTATTATTTTAGGACAGTGTTACTTGAGACATATAGGAAGTATCTCCCTGATCGTAAAACTATCAGTATTATTTTAGGACAATGTTACCTGAGACAAATAGGCAGTATCTCCCTAGTTGTAAAACTATCAGTATTATTTTAGGACAATGTTACCTGAGACATATAGGAGGTATCTCCTTCATCGTAAAACTATCAGTATTATTTTAGGACAGTGTTACTTGAGACATATAGGAAGTATCTCCCTGATCGTAAAACTATCAGTATGATTTTAGGACAGTGTTACCTGAGACATATAGGAGGTATCTCCCTGATCGTAAAACTATCAGTATTATTTTAGGACAATGTTACCTGAGACATATAGGAAGTATCTCCCTGATCGTAAATCTATCAGTATTATTTTAGGACAGTGTTACCTGAGACATATAGGCGGTATCTCCCTGATCGTATAACTATCAGTATTATTTTATGACAGTGTTACCTGAGACATATAGGAAGTATCTCCCTGATCGTAAAACTATCAGTATTATTTTAGGACAGTGTTACCTGAGACATATAGGAAGTATCTCCCTGATCGTATAACTATCAGTATTATTTTAGGACAATGTTACCTGAGACATATAGGAAGTATCTCCCTGATTGTAAAACTATCAGTATTATTTTAGGACAATGTTACCTGAGACATATAGGAAGTATCTCCCTGATCGTAAAACTATCAGTATTATTTTAGGACAGTGTTACCTGAGACATATAGGAGGTATCTCCCTGATCATAAAACTATCAGTATTATTTTAGGACAGTGTTACTTGAGACATATAGGAAGTATCTCCCTGATCGTAAAACTATCAGTATTATTTTAGGACAATGTTACCTGAGACATATAGGAAGTATCTCCCTGATCGTAAAACTATCAATTTTATTTTAGGACAATGTTACCTGAGACATATAGGAGGTATCTCCCTGATCGTAAAACTATCAGTATTATTTTAGGACAGTGTTACCTGAGACATATAGAAGGTACCTCCCTGATCGTAAAACTATCAGTATTATTTTAGGACAGTGTTACCTGAAACATATAGGAATTATCTCCCAGATCGTAAACCTATCAGTATTATTTTAGGACAGTGTTACCTGAGACATATAGGCGGTATCTACCTGATCGTAAAACTATCAGTATTATTTTAGGACAGTGTTACTTGAGACATATAGGAGGTATCTCCCTGATCGTAAAACTATCAGTATTATTTTAGGACAGTACATATAGGAGGTACCTCCCTGATCATAAAACTATCAGTATTATTTTAGGACTGTGTTACCGGAGACATATAGGAGGTACCTCTCTGATCGTAAAACTATCAATATTGTTTTAGGACGGTGTTACCAGAGACTTATAGGAGGTATCTCCCTGATCGTAAAACTATCAGTATTATTTTAGGACAGTTTTACCCGAAACATATAGGAGGTACCTCCCTGATCGTAAAACTATCAGTATTATTTTAGGACTGTGTTACCGGAGACATATAGGAGGTATCTCTCTGTTCGTAAAACTATCAGTATTATTTTAGGACAGTGTTACCTGAGACATATAGGAGGTATCTCCCTGATCGTAAAACTATCAGTATTATTTTAGGACAGTGTTACCTGAGACATATAGGAGGTATCTCCCTGATCGTAAAACTATCAGTATTATTTTAGGACAGTGTTACCTGAGACATATAGGAGGTATCTCCCTGATCGTAAAACTATCAGTATTATTTTAGGACAGTGTTACCTGAGACATATAGGAAGTATCTCCCTGATCGTAAAACTATCAGTATTATTTTAGGACAATGTTACCTGAGACATATAGGAAGTATCTCCCTGATCGTAAAACTATCAGTATTATTTTAGGACAGTGTTACCTGAGACATATAGGAAGTATCTCCCTGATCGTAAAACTATCAGTATTATTTTAGGACAGTGTTACCTGAGACATATAGGAAGTATCTCCCTGATCGTAAAACTATCAGTATTATTTTAGGACAGTGTTACTTGAGACATATAGGAAGTATCTCCCTGATCGTAAAACTATCAGTATTATTTTAGGACAATGTTACCTGAGACATATAGGAAGTATCTCACTGATCGTAAAACTATCAGTATTATTTTAGGACAGTGTTACCTGAGACATATAGGAGGTATCTCCCTGATCGTAAAACTATCAGTATTATTTTAGGACAGTGTTACCTGAGACATATAGGAAGTATCTCCCTGATCGTAAAACTATCAGTATTATTTTAGGACAGTGTTACCTGAGACATATAGGAGGTATCTCCCTGATCGTAAAACTATCAGTATTATTTTAGGACAGTGTTACCTGAGACATATAGGAGGTATCTCCCTGATCGTAAAACTATCAGTATTATTTTAGGACAATGTTACCTGAGACATATAGGAAGTATCTGCTGATCGTAAAACTATCAGTATTATTTTAGGACAGTGTTACCTGAGACATATAGGAAGTATCTCCCTGATCGTAAAACTATCAGTATTATTTTAGGACAGTGTTACCTGAGACATATAGGAAGTATCTCCCTGATCGTAAAACTATCAGTATTATTTTAGGACAGTGTTACCTGAGACATATAGGAAGTATCTCCCTGATCGTAAAACTATCAGTATTATTTTAGGACAATGTTACCTGAGACATATAGGAAGTATCTCCCTGATCGTAAAACTATCAGTATTATTTTAGGACAGTGTTACCTGAGACATATAGGAGGTATCTCCCTGATCATAAAACTATCAGTATTATTTTAGGACAGTGTTACCTGAGACATATAGGAGGTATCTCCTGATCGTAAAACTATCAGTATTATTTTAGGACAGTGTTACCTGAGACATATAGGAAGTATCTCCTGATCGTAAAACTATCAGTATTATTTTAGGACAGTGTTACTTGAGACATATAGGAGGTATCTCCCTGATCGTAAAACTATCAGTATTATTTTAGGACAGTGTTACCCGAAACATATAGGAGGTACCTCCCTGATCGTAAAACTATCAGTATTATTTTAGGACAGTGTTACCTGAGACATATAGGAGGTATCTCCCTGATCGTAAAACTATCAGTATTATTTTAGGACAGTGTTACCTGAGACATATAGGAGGTATCTCCTGATCGTAAAACTATCAGTATTATTTTAGGACAGTATTATTTTAGGACAATGTTACCTGAGACATATAGGAAGTATCTCACTGATCGTAAAACTATCAGTATTATTTTAGGACAGTGTTACCTGAGACATATAGGAGGTATCTTCCTGATCGTAAAACTATCAGTATTATTTTAGGACAGTGTTACCTGAGACATATAGGCGGTATCTCCCTGATCGTAAAACTATCAGTATTATTTTAGGTCAGTGTTACCTGAGACATATAGGAGGTATCTCCCTGATCGCAAAACTATCAGTATTATTTTAGGACAGTGTTACTTGAGACATATAGGAAGTATCTCCCTGATCGTAAAACTATCAGTATTATTTTAGGACAGTGTTACCTGAGACATATAGGAAGTATCTCCCTGATCGTAAAACTATCAGTATTATTTTAGGACAATGTTACCTGAGACATATAGGAGGTATCTCCCTGATCGTAAAACTATCAGTATTATTTTAGGACAATGTTACATGAGACATATAGGAAGTATCGCCCTGATCGTAAAACTGTCAGTATTATTTTAGGACAGTGTTACCTGAGACATATAGGTGGTATCTCCCTGATCGTATAACTATCAGCATTATTTTACGACAGTGTTACCTGAGACATATAGGAAGTATCTCCCTGATCGTAAAACTATCAGTATTATTTTAGGACAGTGTTACCTGAGACATATAGGAAGTATCTCCCTGATCGTAAAACTATCAGTATTATTTTAGGACAGTGTTACTTGAGACATATAGGAAGTATCTCCCTTATCGTAAAACTATCAGTATTATTTTAGGACAATGTTACCTGAGACATATAGGAAGTATCTCCCTGATCGTAAAACTATCAGTATTATTTTAGGACAATGTTACCTGAGACATATAGGAGGTATCTCCCTGATTGTAAAACTATCAGTATTATTTTAGGACAGTGTTACTTGAGACATATAGGAAGTATCTCCCTGATCGTAAAACTATCAGTATTATTTAAGGACAATGTTACCTGAGACATATAGGCGGCATCTCCCTGATCGTAAAACTATCAGTATTTTTTTAGGACAATGCTACCTGAGACATATAGGAGGTATCTCCCTCATCGTAAAACTATCTGTATTATTTTAGGACAATGTTACCTGAGACATATAGGAAGTATCTCCCTGATCGTAAAACTATCAGTATTATTTTAGGACAGTGTTACCTAAGACATATAGGCGGTATCTCCCTGATCGTATAACTATCAGTATTATTTTACGACAGTGTTACCTGAGACATATAGGAGGTATCTCCCTGATCGTAAAACTGTCAGTATTATTTTAGGACAGTGTTACCTGAGACATATAGGAAGTATCTCCCTGATCGTAAAACTATCAGTATTATTTTAGGACAATGTTACCTGAGACATATAGGAAGTATCTCCCTGACTGTAAAACTATCAGTATTATTTTAGGACAATGTTACCTGAGACATATAGGAAGTATCTCCCTGATCGTAAAACTATCAGTATTATTTTAGGACAGTGTTACCTGAGACATACAGGAGGTATCTCCCTGATCATAAAACTATCAGTATTATTTTAGGACAGTGTTACTTGAGACATATAAGAAGTATCTCCCTGATCGTAAAACTGTCAGTATTATTTTAGGACAATGTTACCTGAGACATATGGGAAGTATTTCCCTGATCGTAAAACTATCAGTAATATTTTAGGACAGTGTTACTTGAGACATATAGGAAGTATCTCCCTGATCGTAAAACTATCAGTATTATTTTAGGACAATGTTACCTGAGACATATAGGAAGTATCTCCCTGATCGTAAAACTATCAGTATTATTTTAGGACAGTGTTACTTGAGACATATAGGAAGTATCTCTTTGATTGTAAAACTATCAGTATTATTTTAGGACAGTGTTACCTGAGACATATAGGAGGTATCTCCCTGATCGTAAAACTATCAGTATTATTTTAGGACAGTGTTACCTGAGACATATAGAAGGTACCTCCCTGATCGTAAAACTATCAGTATTATTTTAGGACAGTGTTACCTGAGACATATAGGAGTTATCTCCCTGATCCTAAAACTATCAGTATTATTTTAGGACAGTGTTACATGAGACATATAGGCGGTATCTACCTGATCGTAAAACTATCAGTATTATTTTAGGACAGTGTTACTTGAGACATATAGGAGGTATCTCTCTGTTCGTAAAACTATCAGTATTATTTTAGGACAGTGTTACCTGAGACATATAGGAGGTATCTCCCTGATCGTAAAACTATCAGTATTATTTTAGGACAGTATTACCTGAGACATATAGACGGCATCTCCCTGATCGTAAAACTATCAGTATTATTTTAGGACAATGTTACCTCAGACATATAGGAAGTATCTCACTGATCGTAAAACTATCAGTATTATTTTAGGACAGTGTTACCTGAGACATATAGGAGGTATCTTCCTGATCGTAAAACTATCAGTATTATTTTAGGACAGTGTTACCTGAGACATATAGGAGGTATCTCCCTGACCGTAAAACTATCAGTATTATGTTAGGACAGTGTTACCTGAGACATATAGGAGGTATCTCCCTGATCGTAAAACTATCAGTATTATTTTAGGACAGTGTTACCTGAGACATATAGGCGGTATGTCCCTGATCGTAAAACTATCAGTATTATTTTAGGTTAGTGTTACCTGAGACATATAGGAGGTATCTCCCTGATCGCAAAACTATCAGTATTATTTTAGGACAGTGTTACTTGAGACATATAGGAAGTATCTCCCTGATCGTAAAACTATCAGTATTATTTTAGGACAGTGTTACCTGAGACATATAGGAAGTATCTCCCTGATCGTAAAACTATCAGTATTATTTTAGGACAGTGTTACCTGAGACATATAGGAAGTATCTCCCTGATCGTAAAACTATCAGTATTATTTTAGGACAATGTTACCTGAGACATATAGGAGGTATCTCCCTGATCGTAAAACTATCAGTATTATTTTAGGACAATGTTACATGAGACATATAGGAAGTATCTCCCTGATCGTAAAACTGTCAGTATTATTTTAGGACAGTGTTACCTGAGACATATAGGCGGTATCTCCCTGATCGTATAACTATCAGCATTATTTTACGACAGTGTTACTTGAGACATATAGGAAGTATCTCCCTGATCGTAAAACTATCAGTATTATTTTAGGACAGTGTTACCTGAGACATATAGGAAGTATCTCCCTGATCGTAAAACTATCAGTATTATTTTAGGACAATGTTACCTGAGACATATAGGAAGTATCTCCCTGATTGTAAAACTATCAGTATTATTTTAGGACAATGTTACCTGAGACATATAGGAAGTATCTCCCTGATCGTAAAGCTATCAGTATTATTTTAGGACAGGGTTACCTGAGACATATAGGAGGTATCTCCCTGATCATAAAACTGTCAGTATTATTTTAGGACAGTGTTACTTGAGACATATAGGAAGTATCTCCCTGATCGTAAAACTATCAGTATTATTTTAGGACAATGTTACCTGAGACATATAGGAAGTATCTCCCTGATCGTAAAACTATCAGTATTATTTTAGGACAGTGTTACTTGAGACATATAGGAAGTATCTCCCTGATCGTAAAACTATCAGTATTATTTTAGGACAATGTTACCTGAGACATATAGGAAGTATCTCCCCGATCGTAAAACTATCAGTATTATTTTAGACAATGTTACCTGAGACATATAGGAGGTATCTCCCTGATTGTAAAACTATCAGTATTATTTTAGGACAGTGTTACTTGATACATATAGGAAGTATCTCCCTGATCGTAAAACTATCAGTATTATTTTAGGACAATGTTACCTGAGACATATAGGCGGTATCTCCCTGATCGTAAAACTATCAGTATTATTTTAGGACAATGTTACCTGAGACATATAGGAGGTATCTCCCTCATCGTAAAACTATCAGTATTATTTTAGGACAATGTTACCTGAGACATATAGGAAGTATCTCCCTGATCGTAAAACTATCAGTATTATTTTAGGACAGTGTTACCTGAGACATATAGGCGGTATCTCCCTGATCATATAACTATCAGTATTATTTTACGACAGTGTTACCTGAGACATATAGGAGGTATCTCCCTGATCGTAAAACTATCAGTATTATTTTAGGACAGTGTTACCTGAGACATATATGAAGTATCTCCCTGATCGTAAAACTATCAGTATTATTTTAGGACAATGTTACCTGAGACATATAGGAAGTATCTCCCTGACTGTAAAACTATCAGTATTATTTTAGGACAATGTTACCTGAGACATATAGGAAGTATCTCCCTGATCGTAAAACTATCAGTATTATTTTAGGACAGTGTTACCTGAGACATATAGGAGGTATCTCCCTGATCATAAAACTATCAGTATTATTTTAGGACAGTGTTACTTGAGACATATAAGAAGTATCTCCCTGATCGTAAAACTATCAGTATTATTTTAGGACAATGTTACCTGAGACATATAGGAAGTATCTCCCTGATCGTAAAACTATCAGTATTATTTTAGGACAGTGTTACTTGAGACATATAGGAAGTATCTCCCTGATCGTAAAACTATCAGTATTATTTTATGACAATGTTACCTGAGACATATAGGAAGTATCTCCCTGATCGTAAAACTATCAGTATTATTTTAGGACAGTGTTACTTGAGACATATAGGAAGTATCTCTTTGATTGTAAAACTATCAGTATTATTTTAGGACAGTGTTACCTGAGACATATAGGAGGTATCTCCCTGATCGTAAAACTATCAGTATTATTTTAGGACAGTGTTACCTGAGAGATATAGGAAGTATCTCCCTGATCGTAAAACTATCAGTATTATTTTAGGACAGTGTTACTTGAGACATATAGGAAGTATCTCCCTGATCGTAAAACTATCAGTATTATTTTAGGACAATGTTATCTGAGACATATAGGAGGTATCTCCCTGATCGTAAAACTATCAGTATTATTTTAGGACAGTGTTACCTGAGACATATAGGAAGTATCTCCCTGATCGTAAAACTATCAGTATTATTTTTAGGACAGTGTTACTTGAGACATATAGGAAGTATCTCCCTGATCGTAAAACTATCAGTATTATTTTAGGACAGTGTTACCTGAGACATATAGGAGGTATCTCCCTGATCGTAAAACTATCAGTATTATTTTAGGACAATGTTACCTGAGACATATAGGAGGTATCTCCCTGATCGTAAAACTATCAGTATTATTTTAGGACAGTGTTATCTGAGACATATAGGAAGTATCTCCCTGATCGTAAAACTATCAGTATTATTTTAGGACAGTGTTACTTGAGACATATAGGAAGTATCTCCCTGATCGTAAAACTATCAGTATTATTTTAGGACAATGTTACCTGAGACATATAGGAGGTATCTCCCTGATCGTAAAACTATCAGTATTATTTTAGGACAGTGTTACCTGAGACATATAGGAAGTATCTCCCTGATTGTAAAACTATCAGTATTATTTTTAGGACAGTGTTACTTGAGACATATAGGAAGTATCTCCCTGATCGTAAAACTATCAGTATTATTTTAGGACAGTGTTACCTGAGACATATAGGAGGTATCTCCCTGATTGTAAAACTATCAGTATTATTTTAGGACAGTGTTCCCTTGGACATATAGGGGGTAGCTCCCTGATCGTAAAACTATCAGTATTATTTTAGGACAGTGTTACCTGAGACATATAGGAGGTATCTCCCTGATCGTAAAACTATATGTATTATTTTAGGACAATGTTACCTGAGACATATAGGAGGTATCTCCCTGATCGTAAAACTAACAGTATTATTTTAGGACAGTGTTACCTTGGACATATAGGGTGTATCTCCCTTATCGTAAAACTATCAGTATTATTTTAGGACAGTGTTACCTGAGACATATAGGAGGTATCTCCCTGATCGTAAAACTATCAGTATTATTTTAGGACAATGTTACCTGAGACATATAGGGAGTATCTCCCTGATCATAAAACTATCAGTATTATTTTAGGACAGTGTTACCTGAGACATATAGGCGGTATCTCCCTGATCGTAAAACTATCAGTATTATTTTAGGACAGTGTTCCCTTGGACATACAGGGGGTATCTCCCTGATCGTAAAACTATCAGTATTATTTTAGGACAGTGTTACTTGAGACATATAGGAAGTATCTCCCTGATCGTAAAACTATCAGTATTATTTTAGGACAATGTTACCTGAGATATATAGGAAGTATCTCCCTGATCGTAAAACTATCAGTATTATTTTAGGACAGTGTTACCTGAGACATATTGGCGGTATCTCCCTGATCATAAAACTATCAGTATTATTTTAGGACAGTGTTACCTTTGACATATAGGGGGTATCTCCCTGATCATATAACATGAGACTTCTGACATCTCAACTGCTTCTTAGTTTAGCACAGCTTTCAACCTCCCATCTCCAAAATATGGAGCATTTCCTTTCACAATGTGGAATAAATGGACAAAATGTGGAACCATACTAGTAACTTGATAATTAATTCAACTTGGAAGCTGACAGATTAGTTAAAATATGTTAAGATTCAAAATTATTTGGCATGGATATTAGCTAAAAAAGTTCTTAGTAATGAATGTGTGATAGACCATTTCAATGTAGAACAGTGAGGAACATGGACTAAAGATGAGCTACTTTAACCAAGGTCCTCATTCCCGTTATTGTAGCAAATCTGTTCCTAATGCATCTCCTGTTTTCAACATTTTTTTTTGTAAGTAGCAGCTTCAGTCTTCTTGCTGGTAAGGGTATTTTCACAATTTCTGAATTTGGAATCCATGTACCAAAGCACTGAAAGGTCATTTATGTTAGTAAAGTATGTCTTGCTTTTAATGTCCAAGAAGATCTTGTTAAATAACATGCTAGACGTGGGTCACAGGTAAGTATGTATGGGCCTACTTCCAATTATAAACTGAGACATTCAGTATCAGAGTTTAATACCTTCCAAAATTAATCAAGAGAACAAAGCAGCATGGATCTGAACAAGATTAGTTAGCAAGGATTTACACCCAACTGTATGAGGTAACCCAAAAGTAAGAAAACATATTAGTTAGCAACTCTAGTGGACCGTTGTATTGTTTTTTTTTAATCTGGCAATGATATAGTAGACGATAAGGTATATAAATGTTAACAGGCTGTCGTGTGTGTGTGTTTTCCTGCACTTACTAGTCTTAGCATGTGCAGTGTTAATCTTTAGAGAACAAGCTGACATGTAAAAATTGAATTATAGTACATTTCTCCTCTATGCACCTGTAGAGTGTTCCTCTCTTTAACTTATCTTAATAAACAGATAATTTGGTATGGATAGTCCAAAGAGGGTAAAACAGTTTACTGATCAGTACCAGTTATTATGATATTTCCTTTTAATTGGAATGATTTCCAGTTATAGCATTTACTTGCTTTTATTAGACTCATTCCTTGCATTTGTTATTTACTTGCAAAGTAATTTATGTAAATGTTAAGGCAAACTAATACAACAGTGTACTTTAATCATTGTCTCAGCTGAATACAAAGAGCAGTACAAGATCTCTTGATAATAAATGAAGTTTGGCAACAGACCAAGTTGTCCTGAGACATCTTCTTGGGGGGTTCTGTTGGTATTAGGCAGGAATTAGGTGGGTTGGGAAGGTGAAAGGGTTAAGTGGAAGCAGGGTTGGTTGGGAGGAAATGAGGTAAGGGAGGGGAGGGGTTTAAGAGGTTTTAGTCTAGTGTAGCCAGGTAAGCATTCACATTTTGGTGTGAATTTGCTAGTGCAGGTTACGGCCATGATGAACGGGTTGGTGTTGAGGGATCAGGTAGGTCTCAGATTGGTGATGCGTGCAGGGAGCAAAGTGGGTAAGGTTGTTTTTTGCTTTTCTAGTGGTTGGGTTGAATCATGGTGGTTTAAGTGTTTTGACAGTGGAGCGGTGGCCGGATGGCAGGCATAGTACAGTGCAGGAGGTGGAGTGTGCATGGAGGTAGTTTATATATATATATATATATATATATATATATATATATAAAATGGTTATGGGAGGGTTTGCTGTTGAGCTGCATGTGGTTGTTGTGGAGGGCGTCCTTGGATGAGTTAGTGGTGAGGATGGTTGCTTGAGCCTTGTAAGAGTTTCTGCATTTTCCGTGGCTGAGTGCGGTATGGAAGGTGTTTGTGAGTGGTGAGATGCAGCTGCGATCCTGTATCCCCTTGCTGCTTTGTGTGGTTGCATTGCCGTGGGAGTTTTGGTATGGACAATGTTGTTGGTTTGAGCTAGCTCTAGTGTCAGTTGGCTGGATGCTTTAACTCCACAAGGTAGCAGTTTGGACAGCGAACTAGTCTGCATTTTGAGGCTGTTGTCAGTAACATGTGCTCCGGTGATTGGATTCCTTTTAACTGCTTTCAAGGAAACAGTATTTCAGGTATGCAGGGTCCTTTGCACTCGATGCTACCATGTGGCAGTCAGGATAGGATAGTTGGTGGTCTTTGGATTTGAGGGTGTTTCTTGGGTATAGTGACAGGTCCGCCATTGGACCCTTTTCTGTTTGAGTGGTTGGGGATGTCTTCATATGGTCGGGTCGGCGGGTTAGTGATTTGGTTGCAAGCTCTTCGTATTGTGTGGCTACATCAGAATGCTTAGGTGGTAGAATTGAAAACCTTTGTTTTCAGTAAGGTGGATATTTGCAATTAATGTCTGTGGGTTATGGTTGAAAGAAGTTGATGTTCCAGTTCTTCTTGGTGGCTCGGCTTGTGGGGCAGCCTTTGGCAGTGGATGGCATAGATTTAACTGACAGGATTGATGTGCTTTGTAATGGTGGGTTTCCTGGGCTTGGAGGCATGGCTGCCATCGGCGCATGCGCATTGGAGGCTGTGGTGCATGGAGGTTGACTGCGGCCTGGCTGCGAGTTTGTCAGCAAATATTTTACTTGGAAATAGCTTAGTTCCTATACACTGATCACCTCGAAATGCTTTTCATTTGTACAGCTGTTTGAATTTTTTTTTTTCATGCATGGGTATGGAAATATTATTGGTATATGTGCTACTGTAGACAACTACATTTATTAAGGCTCACTTTGTTGGTGTTCTGGGTGCAGCTGCATGCTTAATTCATTAAAAAATGTATGTACCTTTCAGTTTCCGAACCTTTGGCATGCTTCCCAAAAGGATCCAGTGAGTCTGGAAATAGCACGGTTTTGCAGAATGCAGTCTAATTTTAGATAAGGGTGGGGCTTTTTTTTTTTTTTCACTTCTACCAAACTTCCAAGGAATACCATCTATTCTTGGAGACTTTCCTGTATATTGGATATACATCAGCATTTTTACCTCATCTCCTCCCATCCTAACTGTTTGTAATTGAGCCTCCTATACCTCTAACCTTGGCATATTTAATTCTTCAACTTATTTTGCTGTTGTCACAAATAATATTTACACCTTGTGATTTTGCAGCTGCATTTCTATTATAGATCAGGCTGTTTCTCAGTAGTGGTTTGGGGGCTCGAGGGAGCTGTGATGGACGTTTTCACAGGTTGCTATTTCCATAGGGGAAGAGGTTGCTACTCAGCATGTTCATTAAAAATAAATAAATAAACATGCTGAGTAGCAACCTCTTCCCCTATGGAAGAGGTTGCTACTCAGCATGTTTATTAAAAATAAATAAATAAATAAAAAGGCAAGGGGGTGGGCAGGAGGTGCAAATGCTCACAGAAGTCCAGGTTTTGCCGCAGATTTACATCAAGGACCTATTTACTTTGTGGCTCATAAAATAAGCTGGTTCTCGGGCAATGTAGGGCCTGAGTACTGGACGTAACAGGCATGGCTGAGTGTGTAGATTTAGGTAGATAGCTGATGCCCTTGTTGTTTGATGACTGCAATGGAGTGTGGTAAATGGATCAAATGCTGAAGCGATTCACTCCTGGAGTGGCTGCAGTGGGATTCCAGGGGCTTGGGTTTTTTCATCACGGTTTTCTGGGTGAGAGAGGTAGATGGGTGAGGCAGAAGGGAAGAGGAAGAATGTGTGCTTATCTGGATTCTTGACTTAAAAAGTTAAGTTCTCTAATTCACTTAAAATGTGATGCCCGTGACTTCAAGCATCTTGTAAGGGCCAAAAATAGTATATGGAGGGCTGGCAGGACTGTTGAAAGGATTTGCTTTAATGTCTACTATCATCAGTTTGAGTTGCCAAGAAGCTTCATCCTGTAGTCCTGGGTTTGACTTGCTCAGTTCCCATTTACCTACTGTGTGACTCTGAGCAAGATACTTAACCTGGCCTTAAAAATGGCCTTAGGTCACCCATAAAAGCAGTTCTGGTACCTAATTGAATTATGTTATTAAAAATAAATAAATAAATATCAACCTTTTTTATACAACAATTCTATACATACCAAACTTATTTTTTGTGGGGGACCTAAGAGACCTACCAACTGTTAGCCCCTCTTTGTCCAGTTTGAATCATTTGTTCCTCTTCATGATGGCAGGATTCAGCCAAGAAGAGCTGCTATGAAGGCAGTGATCTGGATTTTTTTCTGTAAGGTCCATCATGCCTTTTGCATGCCTAGTAATAGATCTCTAAGAGAACAAGCAAATGTCTTTGTGCAGGGCTGCCTCTAACTTACATAAGTCTATGCATTGATTCTTTAAAGGAAAAAAGGGGATGATAGGACAGTGGTGAAATGGGGAGCAAGCAAGGGGGGAACAAAGTGAAAAGAAGGTAGGAATGTGCAGGAAGGGTGTAGGGAAGGACCATAGCTATATATTTCTTGAAGAGTAACAACTGGACACATGTACACATTTTTAGCTGTATTTGGATTGTCACTTCCAGAGAGAGGGGTGACAACAACATAATTGTGTTGTGAATCCAATTGGACCACATTAGTTGTGTCAAGTGGACACATCTGTGAAATGGAGAGCTATGTATGGAACGATTTGTTTTGGGACAGTTGCCCTTTTTTTTTATATATAAAGGAGAGAGTGGAATGTTGGGGGATGGACATAGGCAAGTCTGGGGCAGGCAAGTTGGGAAGGTAAGGAAGCATTTGCAGACAGACAAGACATACAGGAAAAGGACAGGGTCAGTGAAGGACACAAGAGAGGGCTGAACACCTTGGCTGGGGTGGTGGTGGAGGAATCGAGATACCATGGATGTCAGCACGGTAACAGTGTGACTTATGTCCTTACCCATTGGACTGTCAGCACTGTTCCATCACTGCACTGATGGTTGCAGTGGCTGACGTCTTGGCCTATGGTCAGTCTGTTGTACAAGGACAGCATGTACTCCACCCAGCATAGGCATGAGCCAACAGCCTGGTGCATAAACCTATGCACCACATCTGGCAACTCTGCATGGGTGATGTATGCATCCCTTCTGCCTCTGCTCCCAGAGGGGACCACACATCTCTCCCCTGGGGAAAAATCCACCTGAGGGTCCAGGTAAGGAGGGACAGCAGGGGAGGGTGTCATTAAATGGCAGCACAGACATGCTGGACTTTGGTGCTACAGCTGGTGGAGTGAGCATAGGTGGATCACCAAGAACTGGTCTACCCTGCTGTGCTGTAGTAATAACATAAAAAAAATAAAAAAAAAAACAATGAAATAAGACATGAAACAAAAGTAACCAAAGAATTTACAAACAGTAAAAATTAACAAACATTACAAAATGATAAATTATATTGACACAAACAGAATGATGCATAATGAAAATTTTACATAAACAAAAGATAAAATTATACATAATAAACAAAACATGAGGAATAATAAAAAAGGATATCATAAGGTGAAATATGTTTAAAGAAATGATGTAATAATAATAATGAGCATTAAATCATAATACAAATAAGTAATCCAGAAATAACAAAAAGAACATATGGGGTGGAGTGAGAGAAAAAAGGACAACATTAGGAACTTCACACATTACACAACCAGCTTTCAGAAAAATAGATATACATATATTGTATTTTGCTACAGTGTACTTTAAGCAATAACAATAGGTAGAACATTTTTTAATTACTTGGACTACATGTACAGTGTTTACATGTGACAACAAGCCATTGCAGTCTGGAGGTCTGCACTACATGTGCTATATTGATGATTATATGACAGTACTATATTTCTACTGATAAAAAGCTAACACAGTATTGTAATCAGATGATTTTTATATTTGGATAGTGTGGTATTTAAAGCCGCAAGCAGCATCCACTGTAATACTATACTTTTTTATTAGAATACAACATAATGCAAACTCTCTTTCGATTTACACTTTATAGACTCATGGTCACTGTTATCTAGGAAAGCACAACTGCTGGTGTGCGTCAGACCACACCTCCCCACCTTTTAGAGCAGGATATCTTGACATATTAAATAGTGGGAGTACAAGGACCATACCTTTCAACTGCTTAAATCAAGAAATCTGGATAAAGCCATAAATAAAAGTAGGACAAAGGCTCAAAAATTAGGACAATTTTTAAATATTGCTCTTACAAACTTAGAAAGTTGATAGAATAACAGCTTTTGCATTAGCATGAATTTTCAGAGGGGTATGATGTCTCAACTCAAATGTCTGTCATTATTTTCTAACTTCAATCGTTAATGCTTTGCCACTAATTTGCCAGAAATCCACATTTTTTGAAAAAATGAACCAAAAATATGAGGTAAAAATCTGGACATTCTGTGAAAATCTGTACAGTTGAGAGATATGACAAGGACCCATAATTTGGAACATATTTTAAATTTTGTTATTACACACATGGATAGTTGCGTAGGATTGGATTTAACATGACATTTTAACACTCATTTAATTATTTACATCACTATAAAGTACTTGCCAGATAACCATGAATCCTACAATAACCAGAGCAAAGCAGTGCTTCATAAATCTAGGATTTCAGAAGATGGCAGTAGTACTGAAAGCTATTGTGCAGATTTGCATTTACAAATTCATAACAAACTCTGATACAGCAACTAATCCATTTATAACTGTTAAGGCTACAATAAGAGTGCTTTATATAATTATTCTTACTTCCCATATGCTTGTCTCGTCTTCTCAGGTTGCCTAGCATGGGACCTCACATTTGAGGCCCTCTCTTCTACAGCTGTAGAAAAGGAGAAAAGAAAAAGCAATATGAATACCAGTGTTTACCATAACCAGCTTAAGTATGTTCAATTAATACATGGAAATCATACTTACACATCACAGGGGGTTCTCTGTCTGGCAATCCCTGATCCACTGATCAAGGGTATTCCTCTTTCTCCTACAGAGGTCATCATAGTGGTGATGACACTGTTCACCAGTGTGAGGGATACCAGTCACACTGTTAAGTGCCTTTGCCAAACTATCTCAGGCTTCCCCTTTGCATTGAGTGCCAGTATAGTCTTCCTGCAATAGGCATGGGCCATGATCCCTAACAAGGAGCCCAATAAAAACCTTGGACTCCTGGACACCCCAGCACTGTGCTATAAAGTACACACCTTCCCCTGCACCAGCCATTACTGCACAAGTCAAACCTCAATGTATATGGTGCAATTTCTGGTAATTCCCGTTTAAATACTTTAAATGTTTTCACACCAATTGTACTTAGAGTGTGCACTGTCTGGAATTTGATACATTTTAAAATGATTTGCACTCCTTACTGTCACTCATACCAACATTTGCATGATGTTAAACAAAGCACACTTTTTTCAAATGTATTTGCAAAAACAATCAAGCAATACTATTCTACAGTTATTTCCTTATGTAACACTTTATTTTGATCAGCTGCAATGTCACACCATGATATGAAAAGTTTGCATTCCTTGGATTAGGGGCCAGGGCCATCTACATGCTAATCCAACACTTAACTCATGGCACCACAAGGGAAGTGACATGATCAAAGTAGTTTTAGTAGTTATTGCTAATGTCATGGAATGAGCAAAATGCAGCTACACTTACCTTTTTTGCATGATGCACAGGATTGTCCAGTAATATGAATTAAAACCCCCCTGTTTCTATTTTTAGATGTCTGGGTTATGTTTGGTACATGGGTGGTCCCTCTGCACAAATACCATAAAACTTTTCTTATAGGACATAGGACTGAAGACGCTTCCACAGGTGCATGATGTGGGTGGGCCATTGGTGCTTATATGGACTCAATATCCATGTTCTTCTATGAAGTTTCGCAACCAATGCAACTGGGACAAGCGGCGAAACCTCACTTACACGCGATGCGCATCATGACTATGCATTGCACACTGCCAAACAGACTTCATGGCCATGTACATGGAAACATTTTGTGTAGGCTCAGCCTATGCAGAGTTTATTTAATACTGGGGTATGTACATAATAAAACTTTAGATTTTGGTCTATGATGACACCCAAGCAGTTTAGTTTTCCACACCTGTTTGACAGTGGTGCCAGTTTTTGAGAAGATTTTGAAAGATTTATTTTGTGCTTATAATGTGAACGTATCAAATTTGCTTTTAGGCATTTACTAAAACTCTTGTAAATAGTTTTTTGTGCTATGGAGAGCTTGCCAAGTCATGCTTTGGGTGTTTTGGCAGTGCTTATAACTGTTGAGTATTCTGCATACAGCACTAAGACTTGAGTGCATTTAACTACTGGTTAGAGGTTATTAAGAGTTAAGAGTGACATGTTAATTGTTTCACTTGTGACTATATTATGTGAAACAACTGAGATATTACGTAATCTTAGTGCTTTGACTGAAACTCATGAAGTGCTGTAGTATTTACCACGCAGGGTAATTGATTGCATAGCATGTGATTTAGTGTATGAGAGAGGTTTGGTGAGGGTGTAATGCAAGAGAAGTGGGGTAAGATGGGGGGCAGAGTGGGCAGAGACCTGGACATAGTATGAAATTATCCAGTTATGTACTTGTGCAGTAATAAGAAGTGGTCAAGGTCATCTAAGGAGCTTAATGGAACCATTTGAAGAGAAGGCTCCCAACCCCAAGAAAATATTTTAAATTGTGTCATGTGTTTACTAGTGGGATAAAAATATTCTTTGATGAAATGCTTTCATTATAAGCAATTATGACTGGGATCCTAAAATACAAATGTTCAGCCAGTAACCCTGCTGTCTAAATACCTACAATCAGCAATAAAGACAGGTAAGCAAAGAGAGAGAGGACACAGTATATAATTCTTCCTATAATAATTGGTTAGAAAATAACCTTTATGTCTTACTAGCGAATGTTTCAAAGTAAATAATATTGTGCCTGTGCCCCCAATGCATTCTGGACAGTTTCTGCTTTAAACCTTTATATCGTTTTAGTTTTAGGGAGATCAAACATCCTGCTTATCCATAATGTGAGTTTGAGAAAAGAATGAGTAAACTGTCTAGCATATACTAAGGTATTAGCCACACATTTAGATATTTCTGCATTCTAATTCATGCAGTACAGGAATTATACATTCATTAACTCAACCTTTCAGTCCTCATTATAAGGAGATGATGCATGTTCAAGGCTCGATAAAAAAGGGGTAGTGGCTGAGTAGAAGTGAATGCTGTTTCATCGGTTTGATCTATAGTTGAACATCGGTGAAACTTATATCATCCAAGTTCCTTCAATTTGTCTGAGAATAGCATTTCAATAAATGTAATTATTTACAAAAGCTCACTTACTGATGTTCCTTCACTATATAGAGACTTTGTGGAATGGACATAACCAGAGGTTCATGCTTGCACTTTGCCTTTTAGAGAGAGATTGCTGATCATCTGCTGTTTATATTTATTTATTTATTTATTTTTTACTGAATTAACCCTATTGGGCTAGTCTCACTTTCAGAGGGGAGGCCTGGGGGTTCCCAGAATAAAATAAGATAACATTGTATGAGAAAATATATATATAAGAAAGCAATTTATGTCAATATGCAATAAAATGTATATAAAATGATGCAACATGAAAGGAAATTGCCATTATAAAAGAAAAAATATATAAAGCATGTCAAAGGTCTATAGAGATTAAGTGAATAAAGTAAGGTAGTAGGAAAAGATGAAAGGAGTGGAGTAGGAGGTTGGAGATGGTTGTGAAGTGTGATTTAGATTGAAGGGGGTGAATGAAGTATGGTGAGTAAGTTCAGCCTGGACTGACACAGGAAGATGTTCAAGATTTTGTAAAGTATTCTTTTAGAGAGCATTTAAAGGTGGGTAGGTTAGAATGTGCTGTGGCAAGACATGATTCTCATGTAGCAAGGGCCACTTCAATCTACAGAGCAAGAATGATGTGATGACAAATTCAGTAAACAAACCTAGGTAAGAGATGTATCAAAGAAGAGTTAATTATCTATCACTTTTACATTGTGATTATACACTTGAGTTTAGATAATGTCAGAAAAAAAAACATCCCTGTGTAGCATGCAAGTGCAACATGTTACTTTATATAATTTATTTGCAGAACTTTATGAGATCTATGTTGCCAGTGAGAGTTTACCATTATATAGTACACTCTCTGTTTCCGTGAAGGAAATAATGACATCCAGTAGCTAGTGCAGACATTGCTGACTCACTCATTGGGAATAGATGAGTATGGAATATTTCTTTTTCTCAAAATATGATGTTTGTCTCTTATATCTTGGCATAGTAGGTTAAATTGTTAATTAAGAAATTTAGCTTTCATGTTGGGTCTATTTGGGGGCTACTGAGGAAAAAAAATTAGTTTCAGATGCTGGAAGCCTCAAAAAAAAAAAAATATATATATATATATATATATATATATATATATATATATATATATATATATATATATATATATATATATATATCCAGCTTACATTCCCTTTTATTTCTGGAGAGCAAAGTTTTCTGTGAATTCACAAATGAACACCACACAGGACATTGTCAAATGTGCTTGGACTCCTAAATTGATGGATTCACTACTTGGAAATACCTGATGGCACACTGCACTATGAACCCAAAACTTGTAGCCAAATATTTGTGATGTTTACCATATTGTATACCATATTAATATGTAGATTCAGCAACATTCACCAACAAGGGAACATTGCAGTGATAAAAAAAAAATTGACTCCTCCCCAAAATCACCATATATATTAAAAGTTTAGTGCTTTTATTCTTTCATCCTACTGTTATCCGGATTTTATCAGAACAATCAAGGAAGTAAAACCAAGTCCTTTCATAAATACTCAAGTGCCATGTTACTGTTCCTCTTGCATCAGGGAATCCCACATATAACTCAAGTGGAACATTTCTCCCATATATTTGACACAACACAGACTAGAAAGGCAGGCCAGTTGTTTTCTTCTGAGATGACGATAAATTCAGTGACCAAACTGAGGTAAGAGATATAGCATAGGAACCTTCACCAGGACCAAAAACTGATTACAAACACAAAGGCTTCTTGTAAATCAAACACGTTGGAGGGATAAGTCTGTATCACAAAAATACATCTAACATGGAACCGTCTTCCACTCCACACAAAACAACGTACCTCTGTTACTCTATTCAAATGTAATTTGGATGAATGGATGAGAAGTCACAAATTCACCCCCAGTTTTGTGCCAATGTCCCTCATGGATAGGGGCAAAAAGTAACTGTCTGAACATATCCTTGTTCTACCTATCTCTGCGTTATTTATATCCAGCGCATAAGGACTAAAAACTGCCATGGGAATGTAAGAGTAGGCTACTTAAAGATCCTCACAGATCAATAGCCTAGAAAGTGCATATGAACATGTGAAGATTAGAGCTATATAAACATGATACAAATAGTGAAACAAATTAAAATCATAAAGGTTCCTTATATTGGTCTTGGCATGCAATAGCATATTAGTTTCTCTTCACTGCATTTGTACTATGTTTTAATTATGTTTGCCAAAGGCACTGATATCATATACTATTCCCTGCTATCCTTGGTTCCAGAATGCATTCTCTGTTTTAACAATAACCAAGATTTACATTCCGTTTGTGCATTTCACCCGTCTGCTTTCTGCCCTCATAACATATCTCCACTCACTAATCCACCTTCACTTTATTATTATACCAATCCAGTATTGTCTGCTACAATTTTTTAACAAAATACATTACAGACGTTTTATCTGTCTCTCCTCTACTAGCTGTACTCAAAACACTGTATCATTTAATTATAAATTAAATGTCACTTTTCTCTTTTTTTGCTGTTATTACTGTAAATTAAGTCTACCAAATATTTTCTTTTTATCATTTAGTTGTAAAATACTGCCTATTAGAATTTTTGTAGTTTGGAGATTTCCACCCTGGGTTTCTAATGAAAAAGGGATTTTACTCAATTAGACTTCCCCCCAAAATGCCAATAAATAAAGAAATAAATCTGTCCCTGAATGGTGAACTTTTATAGCTGTTAAGTCTCTTGTGAACCCATTACACTTACGGATTACACATTTTAGTTGGTGTGTGTGTGTGTGTGTGTGTGTGTGTGTGTGTGTGTGTGTGTGTGTGTGTGTATGTGTGTAAACATTATTGCCCTTGACTGACCCATATGGATGTGAAATTCCCCCTTCCCCTATTTTGGTGTCAAAATTTACAGCAGTTATCAGCATGTTATCACTGGGCTCAGTCTCACATCACTGTGTTTACAGCCTGTATTGCTGTGCACATCTTCTACCCCACCCCCACCCTTTACAAGCCTAGTTCTCCCTGTATCTTGTATACTTTCCTGACTTCAATGTGCATAGGCTACAATATGCCATCATTATATGGGCATGTAACTGACCTGCTCGTGTGTAGTGTTCCTTGCCACAGATTCCACCCTTTCTGTAAAAGGTCTGTTTTTTTGTAATCCCAGCTGCTGCAACAGTTGCATAAGTAAGTTTTGCTTTTGTTGTTGTTTAGCTTTCTGACTCACTTTATCTCTTTGCTTGATCCTTCACAACCTCTCAAACTTTCACATCACATGCATCATCATCCAAGCCCAAGGCATGCCTGGAAGAAGTAGTTTTTGAAGATACACTGTCACTCTGTTCCAGAAAAAAGATTTTCCATCAAATCACTTTGGAATAAAGCAAGCTCATTTACTGTCTCTTCTGACATCACTGACAATAAAAGTTTACCCTGTAATCCTTCAGATGCAATGTAACTATTTCAACTACTTCATTTTGTTCAGTTAACGTTGCTCATTCCATATTGTGAGTGGCCACAGCTTATGCCATGCCTACCATCTCTACCACATTGGACTCCCCCACAGAAAAGAGTAGGGGTTGCTTTATTGACAATTGCATTCATTTCATATGATAAAACAGATGCTTTATTGATAATGACATTCATTTCATATGACAAAAAAACTGTAACTCAATTATTTGTACTCTCAATTTTTTACATTCATACTTAAAATGATGATTTTTTTATTTAAAATGATTTACAAGCTAACACTGAAGAAGTCATTAATTTTGTTTCTTTCATTCTTTATTTTATATTTACCCTCAATCACCCTATACGTTCTTCTACTGCTATCTTATTTCAGCTAGTGCATCTTCCTCTTCCTTTTTCTTCATATATAACAAATCCACACATCTTCTTTTCTGTACCATCCATAATTCCACAAAGAATACTTTATCCCATTTACCAATTTCACATTTCTTTCCTTTATCATGCTTCCCATATAACATATTTATATTTATACATTTAAATCCTTTCCCATCTATATCCATTTTAGACTTTCCTAAAATGGTTAATTCTTTTTGCAGTAAAAAAGAAAAGTTTAGTTGTTTCTCCTTCATTAGAGTCAACAAGTCTTCTTTCTTTCATTACCTTAAATTTTATATTCCCTTTCACTAAAAACGTATCTAATAAAATTCTTGACAAAAATCCTCTGCTTCTTAAAACTTTTCAAACCTTTGTCTTCTTTTATTGCCTTTTTTGTCATCTTCTGTAATTCTTTCTATGAGTGCTCAAAAAAGTAGTCTAAAATAATTTTAAACCATAATTTTCTTTTACTGTGAACATCCTTTATTTTGAACTTCCATTATTTCATCGCATTCTTATATTCTTTTTCAGTCATCCTGTCTTTTTTCTCTTTTCCCTTTTTTCTTTCCATATAATTTTATACTTTTCATATAACATTAAACCTATTGTTTCTTTTTCTCTTTCTTCCTTTCTCATTACCCAAAATAAATGCATAGGTAATAAATGAACCACAGGATTTTTTTAATTCAAACTACCATCTTTTTTGTTATTATAAATTATCCATCTTCTGATCAGATTCAGACTTGAGTCCCAAATGAAACTGAAACAAATTTCTAACAACTCTTTTCCTTTGAGTGGGAAACATATATCTTCCCCCTAAATATGATATTTTATTTCCCAAAACAGAGGTATTCAACATATATATCCTTTTTGAAATGATGAATACATTTCCACCAAGCCAATTATTTTATTCTTTCAGTATCTCTTTCCACTGACTTCATTATTCTTTCATACTCACCAACTTTCACTCACAAAATTTTTACTTCATCTTTGTGAAATATGTTTCAATTGTTATATTATCAAATCTCTTATTCTTTATTTTATTTATTTGCAAACCAGCTATTTTAACAGCTTTTCAGTTCTTATTACAACCTCACTTATACAGCCATGTTTTTATTTTATTAGAACTAAATCATCTGCATGTGTCATGTATATTGGTGATATTACTTTTTCTTCTATCTCCCATCATGCCTCCTTCACTTCATACATGCATTTGTACTATTGTATTAGATACAGATGAATACGTATGTACTAGAGCATCTCTGTGTTTTACTTTTCTCTTAATACTTATTTTTCCCATCCCTCCATATATCTTGCACCCATGATGTTTCCGAATATTTATTTCCATTAATATTTTTCTCCTGTATCATCATCATCTTCTTTTGGCTGTTCCTGTTAGGGATCGACACAGCAGATAATCTGTTTCCATTTCTTCCTGTCCTCTGCATCTTGCTCTGTCACACCAGCCACCTGCATGTCCTCTCTCACCACATCCATAAACCTTATCTTAGGCCTTTCTCTTTTCCTGTTACTTGGTAGCTTCATGCTTAGCATCTTTTCCCCAATATACTCAGCATCCCTCCTCATCACATGTCCAAACCAACGTAATCTTGCCTCTCTGGCTTTGTCTCCAAACCTTCCAACCTGGGCTGACCCTCTAATATACTTATTCCTAATCCTGTCCACACTCATCACACCCAGTGTAAATCTTAACATCTTTAACTCTGCCACATCCAGCTCTAACTCTTGCCTTTTTGTCAATACCACTGTCTCCAACCCATATAACATAGCTGGTTTCACTACCCTCTTGTAGACCTTCCCTTTCACTCTTACTGGTACTTGTCTGTCACAAATCACTCCTGACACTCTTCTCCACCCACTCCATCCTGCCTGTACTCTCTTCTTCACCTCTCTTCCACACTCACCATTACTCTGAACTATTGATCCCAAGTATTTAAACTCATCCACCTTCGCCACCTCTACTCCTTGCATCCTCACCATTCCTCTATCCTCCCTCTCATTCACACACATATAGTCTATCTTAGTCTGGCTGACCTTCATTCCTCTTCTCTCTAGAGCATATCTCCATCTCTCCAGGGTTTCCTCCACTTGTTCCCTACTCTCACTACAGATCAGAACAATAATAAAAACAACAAAAACAATAATTAAATAAGGGCAAATAAGGGTCACCCCACAGTACAGAGTACAGTGTTTATTGTCCAAATACCAAATGCTTTCCACACAATACATTTACCGTATTTTGTGTGGAAGTGTTCAATGGCTACCCAATCGATCTGGACTCTTGGTTCTCCCTCAACAACTCAGTATTAGTTCTCTTCTGAATCACAATGTCATCTGCAAACATCATAGTCCACGGGGACTCCTGTCTGATTTTTCTGTCAACCTGTCCATCACCATTGCAAATAATAAAGGGCTCAGAGCTGATCCTTGATGTAATCCCACCTCCACCTTAAACGCATCTGTCATTCCCACCGCAGACCTCACTGCTGTCACAGTACCCTCGTACATATCCTGTACCACTCTTACATACTTCTCTGATACTCCCGACATCCTCATACAATACCACAACTCCTCTCTAGGCACCCTGTCATATGCTTTCTCTAAGTCTACAAAAACACAATGCAACTCCTTCTGACCTTCTCTGTACTTCTCCATCAACACTCTCAGAGCAAACATCGCATCTGTAGTGGTCTTTCCCAGCATGAAACCATACTGCTGATCACTAATCATCACATCCCTTCTTAACCTAGCTTCCACTACTCTTTCCTATAACTTCATGGTGTGACTGATCAATTTAATCCCTCTGTAGTTACTACAGCTCTGCACATCACTCTTATTCTTAAAAATCTGTACCAAAACACTTTTTCTCCATTCCTCAGGCATCCTCTCACTTTCCAAGATTTCATTAAACAATCTAGTTAAAAACTCCACTGCCATTTCACCTAAACACCTCCATGATTCCACAGGTATGTTATCTGGACCAACAGCCTTTCCATTCTTCATCCTCTTCATAGCTATCCTTACTTCCTCCTTGCTAATCCATTGCACTTCATGATTCACTATCCCCACATCATCCAACCTTCCCTCCCTCTCATTCTCTTCATTCATCAACCCCTCAACGTACTATTTCCATCTGCTCAACACACTCTCCTCGCTTGTAAGCTTTCTAGCTGTCTCCCTTACTAGCTCTGTTGTAGTTACCTAGCTATTTGGTAACTCTTCACTGCAACCCAGTGCCTGCCTTAACTCTTCCCTGAACTCCACCTCACAATTACCCTTTTTCAATTTCCACCATTTGATCCTTGGTGCTACCCTCACACTCCTCCTCCTCTTCTTGATCACCAACGTCATCTTACAAACCACCATCCTATGTTGCCTAACTACACTTTCCCAGGTCACCACTTTACAGTCTCCATTCTCCTTCATACTGACCCTTCTACATAAAATATACTTCTAAAATCTGCCACATTGCTTCATGAATCACTTAATCAAAAGTGTTAGCTACATCACAAGCTACTCATTTCCCTTCTTTATTTTCTCTCAGTATCATCTTTACTACTTCTTTCACAATAATTAACATTTCATTCACCTCTTTTCCTTTTAATAGTATAAGCCAGCTATCCTACTACTTCATCCAATAGTTTATCTATTCTTTTTGTAGCATTTTCATAAATAATTTATAGTCATTATTTGCTAGTTATAGGCCTCAATTTTTTGTGCATTTTTGCACATAAATTTTATCACACCACCACATATGTATATGTCTTATTCTATTATTCTTTCTTTCATCTATTACTTTAATATTTTTCAAAATACATATATTTCATCTTTATTTATTTCCTCATAATAATTATAAATTAGACCATCCAAACCGGGTGCTGATTTATTCTTACCTTCTTTTATCATATTTTCTATGTCTTCTATGCTTACATCATTTTCTGAAAATGTCTTTAATCTTTCACCTATTTTTCCCTCACTTTCGATTTTTTTTGTCCATCCATTTCTTCTTTTTCATACACTTTTTGTACACATTTCTCTGCCACCTTCATAACATTGCCTTGTTTGTACTTTATGCCTCTTTTGCCATCTAAGGTAACATCTGGACTTCCTTCACTTATTTTACTTATGTTTCTAAATAAGGAAAAACCTGCTCTTTCTTTTCTTTAAGAAAAAGTTTTACCTATATAACAATTGTCATTTTTTCTCTATTAATTTCACGCATATTTCTGTTTATCTTATCACTTCTATTCTATATAATTCTATATCATTTCTTTAGAGTCCATATGATTTCTTTTTTACTCTTTTCTCTGCTTTTAAACAGATTGTTTTATACTATGCTTATACACTACCCGCCATTGTGTAAAGTTTTTATAAAATAGTCTTATTGTCATATGATCTTTCCATAGTGTTTCTTTCTATTTTTATCATTTTTTACATTTTCTGAACTCTGAAGTTAATCTCTTGAACCATTTTCATCCTTTATTAATTTTCTGTCTTCCCCATCCTAGCCTATATTGTTTATGATTTGAAAACTCTGCCATTTGTACTCCATCTGTTATTTTTTCATATTTTTAGAGTAAACTATATAATCAGTTTAAATCTTATTTTATTTCAAATTTATATTGTTATAAGAATGTTACCTATTGCTATTACTAAAAAAACAAAACAAAAAAAAGTATAGTTTTTTATTTTCCTTTTGTATTTTCTTTTTTTGTATTTTCTTTTTTGTATTTTTGTATTTTCTCTTTGTAATTTTGCATACATCTTGGAGCTTTTCTCCTCGGGCCTCTACTGAAAATGGACATATATCCAGTTAGACTAGCCCGGTCAACAAATATAAAATAAATAAATAAATAAATAAATAAAATAAATTATATGGCCATTCTCTCTTCTTTCATACTTTTAAATCTCAGCATTTTATTAATATTCCTAACATCTTAATATCCTGTGTTATTTTCCTTTCTCCATCAATTACAGTTAACATATACTACTGTCAAAATTGACATTTACAGTAGCACATATGTTTTAATTTCGTCAATGTTTTTCTCTCCTTCATTTTAGTGTAAGGATTATGTCACTGTTATTCTTGTATATTTTTGTCTCAGTTTCATATCACATATCATTACCCTTCCTGGTACCACTAGTTTTATATATAGAATTCTTATTTCTTCATTTTTTATAAGGGTAGCTATTCTAGAATGTCTCATTTCCTACTAACCAAGCAATCTAACCCTCCATACTGCCTGTATCCTCTTCATTTTAATTCAGTATCCAGTAGGCAAAAGATGTCCATTGTTTTTCCTACACCATTCCACCAACAACAAATGTCTTATATAATTTCTAATGGTATTAGCATTTACTTTCAAAATTCCTATATCTTCCTTTCCCTTTTTTGCAAGTGTTTTACTTCTGGGTTTTCTTTTCCTTCTCCTGTCTTTCACTAACTGATTTATAATTAATTTGATCTTGTTTATCTCCTGTCTCAATTTTTCCCTCTTCTTTCTCTTCACTTTTTAAAAGTGTACATCTGCTTTTCTTTCTTGTATATTAATAATCTCACTGGAACTGTTATTTCTTTTCTAACTACGTTTTCATTCTCTAACCTTTCTTCAGAATCCCTTTCCCCAATACCACCTTCTATTTCAACATCTTCTAAAGTAATATTTTCTTCTGCCTTTCTTCTTTATCTACTCCTTCTTTTTCTAATATAGGATACCTAAACCATAAGTGCTCAAATTGTGCACATTTTCTATAAACTGGCTTATAGTTTGCAATATTCCCCTCTCCTGACTTTGGCTACACCTTCATTTCTTACAGTCTTGTACTAAGTGAGTTTGAGTGACACAGAAATAAAAAGTTCACACTAGGCACAATACTGAACAGATCCTCTGTTACTATTCACAATTATAGTATCTGAAATGTGTTGCACTTTCCCATCCTTAACATCAATTGTTATCCACACTTCCCAAATCCCCATACATACATTTCTTTCTTCATGTATTTTTTTAACTTAATGTACTTTGCTACATAGTAAAAGAAAAGAAAAAAAAAAACATTTTCAACTCATGTTCATTAATATCTGACGTCTGAAATTTCACATTATTTTCGTTTTTAGTTGTAGTCCAAAGCTCTGAATTAAATAGTCTTTTTATGGTGTTACTGTATTCTTTTTTTTAGTCTCAGTCATACATTTGTCCAAAAATTAAAACTTTCAGATGTTACTTCACAGAAATGTTTAGCTTCTAAATGAATTAATGCCCTTATGTCTTTAATGTCAAAACCTGGTGGTTAAATAGCACTGCTTATAATATCATACTTGTGAACACTGTCATGGTTTTTACTTTTTATTCTTAACATTAGATATCTTATCTCCAGCTTTGTACTTTCTGCATTCCTTTTTCCATTCTCCCTTGGCTTGCTGCAGCCACATAAGCCCTTAATTCTTAAAAAAATTGTTACACAGGCAAATTGTAAAAACTGGCTACTACATTAGCTGAGACTACCTCTTATGTTTTCCCTTCACCAGCTGTTACTTCTTTCTCCTACTGCTCAGTTTCTTTCCTGTAATACTTACTCTGTTATGTCACTCGATTGTGCTTCCTCTCCTTCCTTTGGATCTGTCTGGTTCATCAAATTTACAAACACTGACATCTTCCATCCTCTGACTTTTAACATTGTAACTATTATTTCACCTCTTTCTCCTTTCTTCAGTAAGTTTTCTCCTGTTCCTCTTTCAATCTGTGCTACATTCTCTGCTTTCTTGGAATTCTCCAAATTGCTGTAGCAGCACTTTGCCACCACCTACTGTAGCTTCAAAGAGTATGGGAATTTCCCTGGTGTCATGGCCACATTTCCTTTACTAGTATAAATACTCCCTCAAGTTTGCAGTGTAAAGAGGCCACCAGCCTAGTAGGACTAACCTGCTCATCAAAAGACAAATACATAAATAAATAAATAAATGATCTTTTCAGTGAAATCCCAATTCCTGACTTACATGTCTTAACACAGTCTCCCACAATATGGCAGCTGCACTTTATATAATTTTGAAATGGATCTAGGCACACAGCGTTTACGCTAATGAGGAAATGTGTTTGTCTCTGAATGACTTTCATTGTGAATTTTGCTATCATACTCAAGCAGTCTCTGATTGCTTGTCCCTGCTCATCTCAATGTTAGTGGGGCACATATATGTTTTTCTCATGCATAAAGCATGTTAAGCTCAAAGTGCTGCAAATATGTGCTATGTATACTTTTATAACACACTACTACTGCTGCCCTACAATGCACATCACATGAACATGGGGCTGCCATTTTGCTTCGTGAGTGGACCTCTGATGGAGTGATAAAATGAAGATAAAGAATGCAACATGGTAGACTAAAAAATAGTAGCAGTAAACAAAAAGTCAAAGAAAATAAGATAGAAAGTATTGTCAATAATGTCAATATGTGAGAGAAAAGTATGTGTTGTTCTGCACCCATATACCTTGTAAATTAAATAAGGTTTGGCTGGATAACTCATGATAGGTTTTATTTATCTACAAAAATACAGTGTTCTCATATTCTAGATTTACACTAAAGACTCAAGTTCAACATCAGTAGAGTAGTATAGGATAAATAGCACATGCTGCAATAAATGATACGTTTAAGAAATCTCTGTGAACGTTATGCCTCCAAGGTGAAAATCAGTATACAAATGCATTCATTAAACACACAGTCAGCTTAATGCGGAAAGTAAAATGCAGACAGAACTAGTGTGTAGGAATGAAGGCTAAAAGTGAAGTAGTTCAAATGCTTATTTCTAACTCAATCCTTTGATCTTTTGCTTCCTTTAGATATATTAACTCACACACTGTCCCTCCGCAGCACTAGGGTTGATTTCATTGCTCAGCTGATATGATGTTGAAAAAGAATTCAACACTAAAGGCATGAAGAAAAAAATATTTTTCAGATTTAAGGGATCCTTGTCCAAATGAAGTAGTTCAAGAGAAAAGGTAATATATATATATATATATATATATATATATATATATATATATATATATATATATATGGTCCAACTGAAACAGTCCAAGAGAAAAACCTGCTTAAATGCTTTTTGGCCAATTCAAACAAGTTGTCGACCATTTTCATGCTCAGCTCTGTCCACCTCTCTCAAAAAGCAACTTTCTTACAGAAATAATAAAAACTAAATAGCATTCTTACTTAGCTAACAGTAGATGCAAACATCTAAATTTCACTTCTAAAATAAACATACATGGGTGTTTTCAGGTGCAAGCAATTTCTCTTCTCCACCATCAAATATTCTAATCACAGTATTTTTCAGGCACAGGAGAACAACATTTTGTAGGAAAAAAAACATAACTAAAAGAACAAAGTGGTACTTTTAAAAAAGAAAATGCTGTAGAGGCAAGTTAATGAACAACAAAATAAGAGTTTCAGGCAGCTGCTAGACAGTAAGACTATGATAAATAAGCATTTTAGGGGAATATGACACCAAAATGAAAATCCACCTGGCAGAACCACGATATTCAAACTAAATGATAATCAGAAACAAACTTGTTAGATTATCATAATTTCCTGATATATCACACTGAAAAGAATACATTGTAACCTTTCCAGTCAGTTATCAAGGTATTTCATGTCATTCGTCTGGACTTCTCATTCATATTAAGGATTAATGCATATCAGTGTTTGCCATTTGTGAAAGTTACTAAAGAATTGCATTAGAAAATCTATAATAATTAAAGTCAGTTACAATAAAAAATAACTCCTTGGAAATATGGCATGAGACCTATCTTAACACAGCTCCATTAAGAATAATTGTGGCTCAGTAAATCAAAACATGATTATTCAAACTAAAAATATCTAAACTCTTAGAAGGTTGACAAACACAATGTTAAGGTGGCAAACCATAAAAACTTTTTTTTTTTTTTTGCAGAGGTAAATCCCCCTCTACCCCTGAAATGGGTGGCAAACCCTTGCACCCTCAAAATTTCTTTCTCTTGCTGTATAATATATAAAAAAACACTATTGGCCAGCAACTATACAGCTATACAATGGCCCTAGGCTGGAACAAACTCCTTCTATCAGATCCGTAACAAATACACATAACTTTAAAAAGGCATTAAACGAAACACTACTAAACTTTTGGATCTGCTCTTGTCAAATCCCACCTAACACTCTTGACTCTGGTCCTTACTTTTTTTTATTTTAAACCTTCCAGCCCCTTTTCTCCCCCCATCCACCTTAATGCTTATTAGCATTTTTTACTTGGAGATGTTCCTTCTCGACTTCCTAATACTCTGGTATCTTTTCTTCTTGGCTGTACTGTACTACTGCCTACCCCCCTAACCAACCTCTCATAACTCTTAACTCATTGCATACTCACCTAACTCTTTAGGCTCTGTTTCTCCTACTTCACTGCCTATGGAACTAAGAACTCATGTACTGTAGGTGTTCTATAATCTTAGAACTTAAGTAGTGACTGTATTTTTGCTTTTCATTGTTATAACTTATTGTTAGACATATTTATATCTGTGCCTAAGTCTACACTAATATCTGAAACTCTTCTCTACGGAATGTAACAATTTTTGCCTTGTAATTGTTATTTTATTTTTTTTTTGTGTGGAGCTTTTCTCCCCAGGCCTCCGTTGAAAATGGGCTCTAGCTCAGTCGGATATACCTGGTTAACAAATATCAAATAAGTAATAAAATGAATAATGTATACACACACACAAAAAAAAAAAAAAAAAAATATATATATATATATATATATATATATATATATATATATGTGTGTGTGTGTATGTGTGTGTGTGTGTGTGTGTGTGTGTGTGTGTGTGTTTGTGTGTATGTTTGTGTGTGAGAGATTGTTGTACCTCAGAGAAGTGGGACAAACTGAAGAAAATGCAGCACTCATCATGTTGCCCATCTCTTTCCCTTCAAGCCTAACCTCTATAGCAAGATATCAGTGACCTTTCAGGGATGTTGTGTTGATGTTGAGCATTGATCAGGTGACCAGTGCCAACCAGTAGGGCTCCCACTTAATAAGTTCATGATGAATGATTGTGTCTCATTTAAGTGACATGTAATTATTCAAAGCTAAAACATCTAAAACCTTGTAATATTGACAGCAACAAACCCAATGCGGCAAAAGAGAAAAAAAAAATATTTGCTTTACAGAGGCCAAGTCCCCATAACCTTGAACTATAGCTTCCTGTGATTTCTAATGTCCACCTGGTGAATCTGGGCATACTGGAGCAATGCAGCAACTGCCTGATGTACACAGACAATCCTCTCCTCCTACCACCCAACACTACAACCTGCGAGAGATGCACTTACATAGCCAAACTGGAAGCAAAGCTTTCTCCAGCCAAGATTGTGCTAGGCAGTCAAGAGGAGAAGGTTAACACCTGCACTACACTTCAAGCAACTCATAGCCCTTCAAAACCCACACCATCACCACCCACACATAGCAACACTAAACCCACATATGTGGAGGCCCTTAACATTAACCTGCCCAAGCAACAAGGACCTCCGAATCTGAAATGCAAACAAACACTCACTGATGTCCCACTCACCAGGCTGAACAAGGAGAAAATTACAGTCAGCTGTCTGTCGGGTGCCAGGATCCACCACATAATGCATGCACTCAAGTCACTCCACAACAAGTACAAATATGACTCTGTCATTGTCCATGCTGGAGTGAATGACTTGTGTCATACCTCCCTGGACTACTTGAAAAGAGACATGGAAGAGCTCTTGGATCATGTGGCCCAGGCAGGTATGACCTAGCCCTGAGTAGCATCCTGCCTTCACCCAGAATGATACCACAGTATAAGGACAAAATGATTGACTTCAACAATTGGCTAAGCTTCTGGTATCATTCAAAGGGGATCCAGTATCTGTCTGCCTGGGAAAACATGATCTACAAACCACGATGCTTTGCCTGAGATGGTTTGCACCTGTCACCCCTGGGACTCAGGTTACTGGCTAAAGTTCTTGCCACCCCTATAGTGCCTTTTTTAGGCAAGGTTCAAAGGATAAAACCACCACTGGAACAGATACAAGCATGCAAAATCTGAAGGTAATGCTACTCAATGCTAGAAGTCTAAACCTCAAAATGCACTCTCTCGAGGCATTCCTAAAAATGGAGAACATCGATATCTGTGCAGTAACTGAGACCTGGTTCAAGGCTCCAGTGAGCACTCCTGCAATACCAGGCTACAACTCTTACCACACTTTTCAGCCACAAAACCAAGACCAAAACACTAAAGGTGGAGGAGTGTCCATATTCACCAAGGATATTCACACCTCTAGGCTAGTTGCCCAACACAATGCATCAGAAATTCTCCAGGTGCAACTAACACTAGGTAAGACTGCAATCCAAATTGTAGCTTGCTACAGATCCTCCACCATGCCCCAAGATTCTCACTACACCTTTATAAACATACTGGAAAATATTAAGATACAACCAAACACCGTAATACTGGGTGATTTCAACTACCCTGCCATTAACTAGGAAAACTACTCGGGTACCAACTCCTTTTCCCAACGGTTCTTGGAATTCATAAATTCCAATGCCCTAGATCAACTAATCCATTGTCCCACCAGGGGCTTCAGTATTCTAGACCTGGTCATTACCAACATGGGAGATAGATGCTCCACACCAGTGGTCACCCCCTCATTGGTCAGGTCTGACCATAAGCAAATCACTCTTGAAATCCACATCCCACCCCCACCCCACTCCCCAGTAAGGAAACCTCCTTAAACAAATTCTCCAAAGCCAACTTCATGCTACTGAAGTCAGAAGTGACAAACTTCATGACACCCATGCAGATGGGATCTGAAAGTTCGACTGCAGAATCCTACACTAAGGCACTGTACGGGCACATCCACTCGTGCATGAATCGTGCCATCCCAAATAGAACCAAGATGCTCTTCTCAAAAAAAATGAAGCAAATCTGGTGGTCCCCTGCTATAAACAAACTATACAACAGAAGGAAAAACTGTTGCAGAAAAGAGGAAAATCCCAGGATGCAAAAAACTCCCTCACCACCCTCAGTAAGAAGCTGAGATCCCTCATAAAATCCTCAAAAGCTAGTTATGAAACTAAAATTGCCAAAGATTCTAAAGACAACCACAAGGCATTCTATAGTTATGTCAAGAATCTAAATGGCAATGCTCAGACCTGTTCTGAGCTACAACAGAATGGCATTAAATATAATGATCCCAAGGATATTGCCAATATCCTGGCAGATCGATTTAGTGCCAACGTCACCCCCCTCTCACCCCCTAAAGGGCCCATCTCAATACCATAAATTGCCAAATTCCGGTAATCATGGCCACACAGGTAAAAACTGCACTCTCCAAAGTGAAGAATACAGCATCCATGAGACCAGATGACATCTCAGGCTGTGTACTACATGAACTACAAAATGAACTGGCACCTCACCTAAGTGTCATGTTTAATCATAGCCTCACCTCAGGCTTCGTGCCCACTAAGTGGCGCACAGCTACAGTTATCCCACTCCACAAGGGGGGGGGGTCTGCCTTGGATCCCGGGAACTACCCTCCCATCAGCCTGACTAGCCTGATCTGCGAGGGCATGGAATGTATTATCATGGAACTTATAAACAAAGACATTGGCAACATTCAAACACTGGACCCCACCCAGTTTGGGTTTGTGAAGGGCCGATCTTGTCTCCGGAATCTGATTGTCTTCTTTGAATCAGTCTCCAGAACTGTGGATGAGGGTAAGGCGGTTCACACAGCCTATCTGGACCTCGCCAAGGCCTTCAACACTATCCCCCACTCTGGAATCATAGATAAACTTACTAAGCTGGGCATAAATCCCTACGTCACTCGATGGGTTGCCAACTGGCTTACTGACAGAACCCAGACTGTAAAAATAGTCAACTCCAAATCCAGCTCCAGACAAGTGACAAGTGGAGTACCTTTGGGTTCAGTCTTGGGGCCACTCTTGTTTGGCATCTACTTCTCTGAAGTACAGGCCAACACTAAGGGACTCTGGCTAACAAAGTTCGCAGATGACTACAAACTGGGATCCATTACTGAATCCCCAAATGATGTGGATATTCTACAAAAGGGCCTTACAGACACAGATACCTGGTGCCAGAGCCATGGGCTCAAGCTTAATGCCAAGAAATGAATAGTTATCCCCTTTGGAAGAAAACATGTACCCATGAATTACCACATAGGTGGCAGTGCATTAAACATTGAAAGTATGATGAGAGACTTAGGGACACAGGTGGACAGTGGTCTCACTTTCGATAACCACATCACCACAACAGTCAGGAAATCCTTTCTATGTGGCACACCTCAACACTAAGGGCTTTTCATCCAGAAGAAAGGAGGTCATTGTCCCACTGTACTCATCCCTCATTAGACCCATTATAGAGTATAATGCCTCAATTTGGTATGTACCTCACAAGACATCTGCAACAGCTGGAAAGGCCACAGAAATACTTCACTAAAAGAATCACAGGCCTAAAGCAGATGCCATATGCTGACCATCTAAAAAAACTCCAGCTATACTCTGTGGCATATCGTCTATTCAGATGCACTCTCTGCTTAACATACAAGACCATGTCAAACCCTGAGCTGTTGGACATGCTCTACTTAAAGAAACCCCAATCCCTCAGAGCCACATGCTTCAGGGATCTAAACCTTGTCATCACAATGAACAAACATGCTGGAGGGATAGGTTCCTGACCCAGAGACTCCCCATACTCTGGATTAGACTGCCCATACATGTCAAGCAGAGCGCATCATTGGCCATCTTCAAAAGGAACCTTGATGATTGGATGGGAGATAGGAAATTCACCCCGGGGATCATGTCAGTCGCCCGGCTAGACAGCGGTCCAGAGAAGTAAATATTGTGGGAAGAAATATCCAGGGAATTGTTATGGCTAGGCTTGCATAGGCCATAGGGCCGATAGCCTAGTACCAACCTATGAACCTATGAATATATATATATATATATATATATATATATATATATATATATATATATATATATATATATATATATATATATATATATATATATATATATATATATATATATCTATCTATATATATATATATATATATATATATATAGATATATAGATATATATATATATATATATATGTGTGTGTGTGTGTGTGTGTGTGTGTGTGTGTGTGTGTGTGTGTGTGTGTGGGAAACACTAGAGAATCTCAATGTACTGAAATGCCAAATTTCAGTACATTGAGACAGAATGCATGAAAGTGCAGTTACATGAAACTGCAGTATGTCGACTACGGAAATGCTGAATCTGCTATCATGGTGAAGCATTCGTAACATGTGGTGCAGTTTGTGGATTTATCTGGGATTTTAGGTAAGTGAGCTTTGTTTAAGGGTATTGGATATGGATGTTAATGTGTGTAGAGGTGTTTTTTGTGTGCTTGTGTGTTTAGAGTGATCTCGGAGTTAATATATTTAAGTAGGGGTGCAGGGGGGCTTGCCCCCCTTTTTATAGGTAGGGTAGGTGTGTGTGTGTGTGTGTGTGTGTGTGTGTGTGTGTGTGTGTGTGTGTGTGTGTGTGTGTGTGTGTGTGTGTGTGTGTGTGTGTGTGTATGGTCATGATTGTGATATTCGTGGTTTTGTGTGTTCGGGTATGTGGGTGTTCGACTTTCGACTATTCAGTCTTGAAATACTGAAATTTGATATTTCATTATTTCGAGATTGTATAGTGAATGAGAGAGAGAGAGAGACGGGATTCCATTGCCTTAACTCAAAAAAGAGGCATAACGTGAGGAAATGCAATATTATCCTTTTGCTCTTCCCCAAGTTTAATTGCTATGATAAGATGCTTATTACCTTTCAATGATGATAAATTGAGTGTCTGTCAACTGACCAGCAATAAAAATTAGGGCTCCTGTTTAGTACTTCACTATATTCCCCAGGGACTGTTTAGCTATAACATTAAAATAACGCCTGGTTATATCTTATATTTAAAATATGCAGTTTCATGCCAGAAAATATTCTCATAATTTTTGAGACTAGATCAGCTGACCATAATTGTGAATTATGAACATGACAGTTACTGGATACAGATCTAGTTCAAGTGTACCTCTCTGGACTATTTTGTATTCCTTATATATGGAGGTAGGAATATATGCTTGGCTGTATACAGGGTTATATTTACTTAGCCTAAAATTAGGAGAAGAGCTAATGGCTAATTGTACTGTTTTTCAAAAGTCATCTAGTGTTTGGTCTTATGACTAATATTCTCAGAGTTATACAGAATAAACATGGAAGTTGTACATATCTTATCCACATAGAATGGCTGTAGATCTTTTAGAATTCATCCTGCAAATCTTAAAAAAAGATTATTCTTCCAGGCATTCCTTATACTGTTATTCCTCTCTTAACAATGAAGTGTAACCAGGGAGAAAATCTAGCATTTGTCAGGGCTTTAGTACAGGCCGTCTATTGTGTACTTGATATGTGTGACATGCATGCACAATTGCTGTGATAAAAAAGGACTATTTCATTGTGCATTTAATAAATTCCCTTAATAAAAGGTGCATAGAGATATTAAAGATTCAAGCTGCAGAGCGTGAAGTTCTAAATATAACAGTGCCTTGTCATTTCTGACACTTTCCTGTCCTCGTGGCAGTAATTTAGGACGGGTTTGATACTCACCAAATAAACATATGTTACAAAGCGCTGGACTTCTCTTTAGGTTAGCAATGATCTCAGCTCATATCACTCAGCTCTGTCAATTTCTGTGCCATTTGTGCATCTCTGACCTTTCTTACTGCTGCGAAATTGTGTAAGTGTTGCCCTTCATCACAGGCTGCCAGAGCTATGAACATTTGCTGCTTGATTGCATTGACCTAGGATTCTCCTAATATGTAATTCCTGCATAAGAATTTGACTGCTTGGATGGCTCCTGCTGAGATGTGATGCACTACAGGTTTTTTTCTTATTCTTTTTTTAACATACCAGCAGTGATATTCAAACTTTATGAATATCAGTTGATGAGTTGTCTTATTCTATCATAATATTAATTTGAAATACATACAAAACGTTTTTGGGAATTAGAAAAAAAAAAACAACACAGGCCAATGCTTTTCAGAGATGAAGAACAAGAACACTGTAATGTTAATAGTCTGTACTATTTTGCTATTTTGGATAGATTATGCCATTGTAAAAAAGTATAGAAGTTAGTTACAACTGTAAAATAGTTAAGAAAGTACCATGCAAAAAAATGGAGAAGCTAGCCAGAGAAAATGAATGTTCTTTCTGCTCAGTTACGCAGGTCTCATCTGTGTCTTTTTAGAAAGTTAAAGACCCCCCCCCAAAAAAAAAATTGTCTTTGACCCTGAGAACATGCTTCTCTTTTCTCTTTTCTTCTACCCCAAAATGCTCAAGCAAGCATGATAAAGATGCACATTCAGTCCCTCAGCATGCCATACTGCAGAACCAGTTATTGTATAAGAGAAAGCCTTTACCCATAGTTAAATACATTAACTCAATGTTGATGATGTGACTTATAAAAAGTAATATAACATTGCATTTTAATCTGTTTTGTGGTTATATTAAAATAAAGAAATCAGAAACTGAAGATATATGGCTGCTAATTTTTATCTTGTATATCTGGAACTGCGGTGGTGGTGCTGTGGTAGCGTTGTCGCCTCACAGTTAGACGATGCCTGTTTGATTCTCAGTTAGAGCGTCTTCTGTGTGGCAACATGCATGAATGGGTGTTCCTTCGTTGAAGGTTGTGCGTTAGGCCTGGCAAGCCAACACGTAAAAATCTACTGCCAATCATTAGCGGACCGGAGTTCTGCTGTGGCGAGCCCTAACCGGGAAAAAGCCGAAAGACACAAACAATTCTTGTATATCTGGAAACATAAATGCATATAACTTTGTAAATGTTTCATATTTAAGCATTTCAATAGGTTCATAGGTTCATAGGCAGATACTAGGCTATTTACCCTAGGGCCTATATAACCCTAGCCAAAAAGGTACCCTGGCTTTCACCACCCAAGGAAATTATTTTCCTGTGCCCCTGTCGAACAGAGCCACAGAAGTGATCCCTGGGGTGAATTTCCTATTTCCCATTCAATCATCAAGATTTTTCTTGAAGAGTGCTAATGAGGATCTCTGTTTGACATAGATAGGTAGTCTGTTCCAGAGTATGGGAAGTCTCTGGGACAGGAATCTATCCCTCCAGCATGTTCTGTTTATTGTGGTGACAAGGTTTAGGTCCCTAGAGCATGTAGCTCGGAGGGATTGGGATTTCTTTAAGTGGAGCATGTCCAACAGTTCTGGGTTTGATATAGCTTTGTATGTTAGGCAGAGATCGCCTCTGAGTAGGCGATATGCAACGGAGTAAAGCTGGAGTTTTTTTAGACGGTCTGCGTAGGGCATCTGTTTGAGGCCAGTAATCCTCTTTGTGAGGTATTTCTGTTTCCTTTCCAGTTGTTGTAGATGTCTTGTGAGGTACATACCAAAAGGAGCATTGTACTCTATAATGGGTCTAATGAGTGATGAGTAGAGGGGAACAATGACCTCTTTTTTTCTGGATGGGAAACCTTTTGTGATGAGGTGAGCCACGTAGAAGGATTTCCTGACCACTTTGGCGATGTGATACTGTCCACCTGTGTCCCAAGGTCTCTTATCACACTTTCGGCATTAAGTAGACTACCACTTATGTAGTAGTTCATGGGTACAGAGTTTTTACCAAAGGGGATGACAATACACTTTTTGGCATTGAGCTTCAGGCCATGGCTTTGACACCAGGCATCTGTCTCAGTGTGGCCCTTTTGTCGTATGTCCACATAGTTACGAGTTTTGATTATGGCACCTAGTTTGCAGTCATCTGCAAACTTTGTTAGCCAAAGACCTTCTGTGTTAGCCTTCAGAGAAGTAGATACCAAACAGGAGAGGACCCAGGACTGAACCCTGGGGTACTCCACTTGTCACTAGTCTGAAGTCAGATTTGGAGTCTGCTACTTTCACAGTGTGGGTTCTGTCCGTGAGCCAGTTGGCAACCTATCTTGTGACATAAGGATTTATACCTAGTTTAGTGAGCTTATCCATAATTCCAAAGTGGGGGAATGGTGTCAAAAGCCTTGGCGAGATCTAGATAAGCTGTGTGAACCACCTTACCCTCATCTATGGCTTTGGTGACTGCTTCGAAGAAGTCAATCAAGTTTAGGAGACATGATCTGCCTTTTAAAAACCCAAACTGGGTGGGGTCCAGAGTTTGGAGATTACCAAGGTCTTTGTTTATGAGTTCCATGATGATACGTTCCATGGCCTTGCAGACCAGACTCGTCAGGCTAATGGGGCAGTAGTTCCAATAACTTTTAAATATAATAAATACTTTTAAAAACCTTGCAAACATTTCAAATGTTAGTGTCTGATTTACATATTCAGGTTTATATGCTGTTTATGAGAATTTGTGAAGCAGAAAACAGAAATGTAAAAAGACGAATTAAAAGTCTGCCCTCACAAACTTGAATCATAATAAGCCAAACAGACAAGAGGGTAAATCCAGAGAGGAATGAATGTTTGCTGATTGTGTTTATTTATTGATGTATTCCAGTACTGATTGAATTGATCGTGATGTTCAGAGACTGAGGTGAAAAGCTTACCTTTATTATAAGCCTGCCCTTTAGATTTTATCATTTTCTTCTGGTTAGACGTAAGATGTATCTATTTTCTGTATAACCAGTATGACTTAATGAAGCTATTTTTCTCTAGATTACTATTTCTTTGTAGCATTATATAAAGTACAGGAGTGCCTATTTACCTGAAAACAAAGGCACCTGATTTAGTTGATAGTCATTGTGCCAGGTGATTAATAAATTAAGTTATTCCTCTTTTTGAACAAAAATGCCATTTAGCAATAGTTAGTTACAAGCATGAATAATTGAAAAAAACACTTTGCCAGCTGTACCTGCAGTTATACAGTTGGATTTATCAAGTCAATCCATGATACCAAAATACCTGAAACTTTACAGGAACCTTATAGTTCCTAAATGAACTGTAACCTTAACTAGTTAAGTAACACATGCATGCTCCATTTGGACCAATTTCTATTGCAACCAAATGATTTCTTGTTACTTTTCTGTGAACATCATGATCCTCTGGTCCTAGCAATACAGAAACAATACTTGTTCGGTAGTAACAGTCGAGCACAAGGTGTGACCTCAGGCCCTTTATATTGTTCTTTGACTGAGTTTGAAGGGAAAAAAACAAAACAAAACCAAACAAATGGGTAATTTATTTCAGTACATAATTGAGTGCACTATGAATGCAACCAGATTACAGATGCTGCAATTACTTAATGTAGAAGAAAGAAAAGAGCTTACTATAGCAAAAAAAATGTCACCTTTACATTATTCTAGGAAATAACTTACTCTCTGACATGATCTTAACAATTACCTTTAAGTAGTCATTCAAAGAAAGCAATAACCCTCCAGTCCCATTAGGCATGCTGTAAACATGATTAAGGGACAGCACCCTGGCCTGACTGTTATGACCATGTATTATGAAAATGAAATAAACAAATTCCTAAAAGTAGAGTTTCCAAAATAGCCATGACAGTCATGTCTGTAGAAAGGATGAGTATAATTTTCAGGGGAAAGAGAAGAGAGTGAAACTATCAGGCAACAAATCATTGTCATCATCATCATCATCATCATCAGCCCCCCCCCTTTTCCCATTTTTTCTACATGAGGTCAAGGTATCGTGTTAACTGTTGCCAACTCTCTCGATTCAGTGCCACACTCCTGCCTTCTTCAACACTCCTGCCTGATTGTCGCAGATCTTCTTTCACACAATCCATTCACCTCTTTGCTGGATGTCCTTGCTTCCTCTTACCTTCTTCCTGTCTGTCCCAAATCTTCCTCACCAAATTGTCTTCTGCTTTTCTACACACGCTCAAACCACCGTAATCTGTTCTCTTTGATCTTTTCTGCAATTGAAGCTGCTTTGACTTCTGCACTTATGTCCTCATTTCTTTGTCTGTCCCACAGTGTGCATCCTACCACCTTTCTCAGCCACTTCATTTCCATCACCTCTAGCTTCTTCAACTGTTCTGCCTTTACTGCCAGGTTTCTGTATCATACAGTAGTTCTGGTCATACGACTGTCTTATACACCTTACTTTTCAGCTTCTTTGGCATTCTTCTGTCATAGACTACACCTGATACTCTATGCCAGTTGGCTGCAACTCTTCTGATTCTAGCTTTGACCCCTTCATTCAGACTGCCCTTCTCCTCAACCACCCCTCCCAGATTCTTGAAGCTGTTTACCTGTTCCACTATCTTCCCTTCTATCTCTATTCTCAGCTTCGTCTGATTTCCCCAATTTGCTGCCATTACCACCATCTGCTCTGTGCTTAGTTTCATCCCATGTGTCTTCAGATTTGCATTCCATTCTCCTATCCTTTGCTGAAGTTTTAACTCAGAGTCTGCCTGTACTGCCACATCGTCTTTATATAGCAGCTTTGTTGATCTGTCCCCTCCAACCTGTTTGCTAATGTAGTCCATCACCAGTATGAACAGCAGTGGGCTCAGAGCTGAACCCTGGTGTACACCCACTCCCACTGGGAACCCCTTTGTGCAGCCAAACACTGTTCATACTTGAGTCACTGGGTACATGTACATAGTCTGCACTAATTCTACCAATATTTCTGCGACTTCCAACCATTGCAGTGCTGCCCATATCAGCTTTCTTGAGACCTTGTTATATGCTTTCTCCATGTCTAGGAATGCCCAGTTGGACTTTCTCCTCATCTCTAGCTTCTACTCAAGTATCTGTCTCAATGCAAACATCAGGTCAGTTGTGTTGCATCCTGATCTGAATCCGAACTGCTCATCTCCCATCTTACATTCTACTACTCTGCATATCAGTTTAACAATCACCCTCTCCAGAACTTTCATTCAATGTGGTAGGAGTTTGATGCCTCTGTACTGGCCACAGTTGTGGATGTCCCCTTTGTTCTTGTTCACTGGCACGTGTATGCTTATTCTGCAGTTATCTGGGATATGTCTTTCTCTCCATACTGCTATTAGTACCCTCAGGAGCCATTTCTCCCCTATCTCACCCAGCATCTTTATCGTATCTGCTGTGACCTCATCTGAGCCTGCTGCTTTCCATGACTTCATCTTCCTTAGAGCTGTTCTTACTTCTCCTAAGGTGGGCTCCTCTTCTTCTCTCATCCTAGGCTGTTTCTGGGGCAGTACAGCTTCTGTGGGGTTTTCTTCATTCAGAAGCTACTCCTTCCATCTGCCTTTAATGTCCTGTGGACTGGTGAGCAGGTTGTTGCTGGTATCCCTTATGCAGGGTGTCTGACTATCTTTATCTTTCTGTCTTTGCCTTGCAACCTGATATAGTTTATTTGTGCCCCTTACTGAGTCACTTTCCAGAAGCTGGTAGAGTACCTCTGATACCCTATTCTTTGCTATTGCAACTTCTTTCTTAGCTTCTTTGTTGGCCAACCAGTAGTCCTTCCTAGCTTGGTCAGTTTTTTCCATCTTCCACTTTTTCCCTACACTCCTTCTTTCCCTTGAAGACTTCCTGGACTTCTGCATTCCACCACCAGTTTTCCTTATGTACCTTATTTCCATACCTGGTTCGGCCACATATCTTTTCTGCAGTCCTAACACATACTGTTTTTAGGCACTGCCAATCGTCTTCAACTCCACCTATTTTCTCCTCTTCTTGGGGTGCTAGGGCCCTGAGTAATTCCTTGAACTGTTGTACTTTCTCCCCAATTAACTTCCAGGTCTTCAGCCAGGTCTCTGTTGACCTTAGAGCCTTCTCTGACCACTGCTTGCAGCTGATTGTGGCAACTAGTGGTTTATGCTCTGGGCTGACTGTTTCACTGGGGATGACTTTGCAATCATATATTCCACCCCAGTGCCTTTTCCTTACTAGGAGGAAGTCTACCTGAGTTGCATGTTGGCTACTGTTGTATGTGACTGTCTCTCTTTCTGAACCATGTGTTGGCTACTATCAAGCCATTTGCCAGACAGAAGTCTAGAATGGCTTCTCCTTCTTTATTCCTGTTGTCCCACCCATATGAACCAAGGCAGTCCTCATATCCTCTTCTTTCTGTCCCGATATGTGCATTCAAGTCACCCATTATCAACACCAATTCATGTTGTCCTGCTTTATTTAGTAGATCCTGCAACTGCTCTCTGTGTGCACTGTTTTCCTCACTATCACATCCCTGCTGAGTATCATAGGCTGAGATTATGAATACTGCCCTATCATTACACTGGAGTCTGATTGCCATGAATCTGTCATTAATTCTGATGATATTCCTCACTGCAATTTCTAGCCTGTCCCCCACCTGAGTAGTAGAATCTGGATTCCAAGCCAAGTGGCTTTGCTGCACTGCCCTTCCATCTCATCTCTTGGATACATAGGATGTCCAACCTCCTCCATATCATCATGTCATCCACTTCCAAGCTGCGTCCTGTCAGTGAATCAACATTAAGTGTAGCAATTCTCAGTTCATGTTTGGCAGGTTGGTTGGTTTTATGTCCAGCTTTCAACAGGCCTATCCCAGGTAACTCAGGATGGGCAACTAGACACTGGCCAGCTAGTAGCTTATTGATCCAGGGCTGCTGGGTTTTATGGCAGGCACACACTGGCCAATAGGGGCACATACACCCCTCCCACCATTAGCAAGGATCTCTGGCATGGGTCAGAGTAGGCCAGGTCCTCAATCCACTTGTCACCGGTAACTACCCATGCCCATTTTTGGCGACATTAGTCAGCATGACTGAATTACCTGCAGCCATATTTTACACCATTGAGTGGCTAGTCTGTGATCCATGTTCTCCTATCTTGAGGATACTGCACACCACAGTAGCTGTCCAAAGTGGTTAGTCTATACAATTCTTCCCCTATAGGGCACCAAGTGCTGCTGCCCACAGCTTCATTCATTGGTGAGTTTGAGATGGAAACACTCAGCATGTTTTTTTTCAGACATGGGAGAAACCCCATGAAGACACAAGCAGAACATGCAAACTCCAAACAGGCATTGGTTGTAGGTCAGAATCGAACCTTGTACCTTGTGCATGGGAGACAAAGACCTTAACCATTAAGCCATTTGGTCTCCTCAAGCAGCAAATAAGTATTATAAAAAACAATGTGGACATAAATAGGGCCTTTTCATAGAGCTTGGGATGCTTCCAGAGCTGGACACATTTTCAGGGGAAAAAAAACATTTAAGCAAAATTGAAGAACTCAGTGTATCCTAGTGGTACACAGGAAAGTAATGACACTCACATGGTGGTTTGGGAAAATAGATTGTTTTATACTCTGCGTATAGAGGCTGAAAGAGGAGCATTAGACAAATATTTTATAATTCCATTGCTAGATCAAAAGTAGTTACTCAGAAATTAGTTAATTTTATTTCAAAAGATGGACTTTTAAAACTGTTCTGAGTACCCAGAAGACAGCTTGGAAATTGTAATTGACCTAGTATTTCAAGGACGTAAGGAATAATTATTAGAGATATTGCTTCAAATGGCAAAACCTAGGAAGGCAGACAGCAGGATAAGAATTCATATGATTCACTTAACTATAAAGATAAGAAGTCATAGCATAATACTTATGAAAACCCGCATTTGCTCTGTTAGAATGTTCATTTTAACTGTGATAACATACGTAATGAGACAACCAGAGGTAATTTCCCTGCCCACATTGTGGATGTTAGCTGAATGAAAGTCAGCACTTAAAAGTGGAAAAAAAACTTGGCCTGAATCACTTCATAACTTGCACAGGGCTTTGCAACCAAAATGATGTAAAATAAGGCTTCTTCTACAACTGTGCCATATGATATTGATGACATTGGACAAGAAGGCAGATTTCAGGAAAAAGATTTGCAGAACTAATTTCTTTTCTGTATGCCTCTGCATTCACATAGTCAGTCTTGAAATCCTAGTTAAGTAACAGGGATGAAACTGAGAGTTTACAGAAGTAGCAACATCTGAATTATGCTGTATTTTACAGTGCCAAATGTTTTTAGCAAATCAAAAAACTGTATCTTAGCCAGTGTCCATTGTGATGGTCCCTTCTCTGGACCAGTAATCAAGGAACTGCAATCCTCACCACTGACACCAGTGACAGACAGCCACTAGGAGCAAAAATAGATACACATAATATTTTCAGATGCAACTCTCTGCACCAAGCACAACTTCCCTTAAGAGCACACATGGAACACACTCCAGACCTGGGGATGGACTCTCTCTCTCCAGGCCCCAAACAAGTCTCCACACTGACCACTTTGGAGCTCTATGACCCTGCTCAAAGTAGATCACACACACACACACACACACACACACACACACACACACACACACACACACTTGAATATTTGATTTTTGCACACACACACACACACACACACACACACACACACACACACACACACACACACACACACACACACACACACACACATGCGCACGCACATACACCTAGGAAAGACTAGCACAGATTTACCAGCTGTGCCCCCTGTCCAGACTATAGGGTAATTATGATGCCACCAGTCAGCTACTCTAAGGCTCTTACAAGGGTAACCAATTATACTGTGTAAAATGAATACCAATACAAATGGTAGAGCGTGACCCATTTAGCAAGGCTTTCAGGAGTGGCCACAGTGTCACTATAGTAAGCATAAGTACTCTTAAGATCTTAAAAGTATTCTCTAAAAGACCAGCCACAATGAAAGGTATAGACATATTTAATAATAAATAACAAAATAGAAAACATGAGAATACTGAATATCTAGTTACAATAAACACCAGAGTTTCAGTCACAGGAGATATAAAAAAAAACACAGTTTGATAGATTCACACATATGTAGAAAAATAATACTTAACTAATCTCACTATATTTTCCTGACTAAAGAATTACTGTTCCATAGTTAAGCTACTTACTACAGCAAGGCAAGATGATGAGTGTTGAGCTGCTTACTACAGTAGGGCAAGATGAGGTGTTGCGTTTGTGTGAGATATCTGTGAGAGATCTTTCCTGTCAGATTCTGAAGAACAAAGTGCTGCTGCAAGAGTTATGTCATATCTCTCCCTAATAGCAAGAAAATCATTTTATTTATTTATTATTTATCTGATATTTGTTAACCGGGTTGGTCCAACTGAGCCAGGAGCCCATTTTCAGTAGAGACCTGAGGAGAAAAGCTCCAGTGTACATACTAACAATAATAAAATTATATCTGAGATTAAAAATTCAATAAAGAAAAAAGAAAAAAGGGGAAAAAGAAAAACAAAACGGATGGTACATATAGCAGATAAAAGCAGTTACATAGGAAGATAGATTAGGTACAAAGTAGGTGGAAGGTAACATTGAGAAAAAAAAAGAAAGGCAAGAATAATTATATAAAGGCATTATTACAATCATTATAACAATATGACAAATGAGAGAGGGCTTATATGCAGTTGTTATGACAATCAAGTAACTATTAAAATATACATATTTATACAGATTATAGCTGCACAAGAACATTAGGTGTTGACAGAGTAGATAAGACTTCCATTGGCTTGAAATAGAGTTGTAAGAGTAAAAGCTGTAAAAAGACTGAAGTTGTTGAATAAAAATTAAATAAGGAGTGGTGGTGGGGGGGTTAAACAGGGCCCTGGCAGGGGCAGGACCATGAGTTTAACAGGCAGTATTTTAGCTCTTTTTTGAAATGGTTTATGTGTGTGATGTTTCTTACATTGGAGTGGAATTTGTTCCAGGCCAGGGGCGCAGAGTGTTTGTACTGGAGTTTTCCAATTTTATTATTGGGTTTATAGATGTCAATGAGATGTCACTCAGAGCTGTGGAATGAATGATTAGTGGTATAGTAGGATACTAGGGAGGAGAGTGAGGGGTAAGAAGCAGGTTTGTAGAGTATGAAGTGTGAGATTTGTCATTGTGATAGTAGAAGTTGTTCGTGAATTCTAGCCATTGCAGTTTCATTAGTGCAAAACAGTGGTGTGAGTTATAATGTTGGCTGGTGGAAAACCTAACAATTTTATTATACATTTGTTTGAGTTTGGTGAGTAATGTGGATTGTACATTAGGTGCGGCATAGAGTAGGGAAGGTAGTAGGAATGCCTGAATGAGAGTAAGTTTAGAGTCTGAAGTAAGGAATTATTTGTTTCTATAGAGTAGTCCCAGTTTTTGGTGTGTTTTTGACACATTGTTGGATGTGCAGGTCAAATTTTAATTGATAATCAATTATGGTACTAAAGAGCTTAGTGTAAGGTTCTACTTTGATCGCAGCGATGAAATGGTAAATGTGGATTTGAGATGGGTGAGTGATCTAGGAAGGAAGAGAATGAGTTGTTTTGTTTGGATTTAACTGAGCTGGTTTTCAGTAAGCCTTCTTTCAATGGAGATGAATGAATTTTGGGTAAGTGTGTGAAGATGAGAGATGTTGTCAGAGAACGAGATAAGTGTAGTGTCATCAGCATATTGTATAAGAGATCAGTGGCTACAGGATGTGTGGATTTTGTTAGTCAACATATTGAATAGAAGTGGCCCCAGTATAGAGCCCTGTAGGACTCCTGATGGTGAGATAGGAGGAGAAACATCGAAGAGCAGAGGTTGAGAGATTGAGATCAGATAGTTTTGTTAGCAGTTTAGAGTGAGATACTATATCGAAAGCCTTAGAGAGGTCTAGGAAAAGACAGGTTACTTGTTTTTTGTCTCTAGCCTTCACTACAGTATGAGTAAAAGATAGGAGGGTGGTAGCAGTATGTGGTTTGGCAAAAACCCATGTTGGGTAGCAGTCAAAAAGTTTTTTTGGGTAAGTAGTTTGAGAAGCTGACAGTGTATAATTTTTTGAGTATTTTTAAGAGTGGGAAGAGAATGGCTGTGGGTCTGAAACTGGAAAGGTCAGTGGAGTTACCTCCTTTATGAAGAGGTATTGTATAGAATGATTTCCAGATGTCAGGGACTGTGGCTTCTTAGCCTGATCTGTTTACGAGTATTGAAAGTGGATAGACTATATAATCTGCGGCAAGCTTGAGAAAGAGGGGAGGGAGGTTATCAGTAGAGGGAGAACATGGTTTTAGTTTAAGCAGGAGTGATTTAATGTAGGTGATGGGGACTGGTTTCAGTGAAAAGGGAGTTTTATTAGTATGTGTAGGAGAAGAGGAAGGTGGATTGTGGTTCTGGCCTGTGCGAGAAAGGTTATGGACAAAGTCAATAAAGTATTTGTTAAGAAGGGTGGCAGTTTCTTGTTGAGTGTGATTAGAGTAGGGGTTTGCAGTTGAAGGGTTATCTGGGTGAAGAATTTTATTGATGGTACTCCAGAATTTTTTGAGGTTTGAGAAGTGAATGGTTTGGGCTTTATTGTAGAGTTTTCTTTTGTCTTTTTTGGCTATTTTTGGTAAGGTTTCTGAGTTCTTTGTAATTTTGATGGTGTAAAGGGGATTTGGTTTTGAGCCAGGTTTTCCAAACACTGTCTCTTTTATGCATTAGGAAATGAATGTCTTTAGAAAGCCAGATGACATAATTAGCTTTAATCCTAATTTTCCTTAAGGGTGTTAATGAGTTAAAAATTTCAAGGAAAATGTGATTGAATTTTTGCACGGCCTCACTGAGGGGACGATGGAGGAGGCAGGGCCAGTTGGTGGATGAGAGTCTAGTGTTGAATGTTTCAGCATTAAAGCCAGAGGGTTTTTGGCAGTCTCTCTATAAGTGTGATCATGGTGGTTGGAAATAAATGTCTTTGGATATGAATGGAAAGATGGTCACTTATGATGTTGGGTAAGGTACAGGGGTTGTGGTAGAGTTTTTGGTCAATTGCACGGCTCCAATCTAGGATCGAGCAGCTATTTGAATTATTATTTATACGTGTGATGGATGTTAATAAGTTGTTTTAAACCAAGAAGGTTTATGCTGAGGTTTGGGGAGTCTGATATTTCTTTTGTCCAGTCAATATTTACATCTCCTAGGATAACTGTTTCATTGGGTATATTGTGTGAGATTCATTAAAGTATGTGTTCTAGAATGGGGATGTTATTACCTGGAGGGAAGTAAATTGAGGCTATAATCATTTTTTATGGCTGTTTAAGTGTCAGTTAAGTATTAATAGTTCATCTGGGTGAAAGTTGGGTAGAGGAATAGGTAGGGGGAGAAGTTAAGTTGTTCAGTGTAGAGAATGTCAACACCACCCCCACCTTTGGGAATTCTATCTATCCAGTATATGTTGTATCTGGGAGGTACAATTTCATTGTTTGAGATATGTGGTTTTAGACATGTTTCAGATAAGGCTAAAATATGTGGAGAGTTGTGGGCTATCCATAAATGGAGTTTGGTGGTTTTATTGAGGAGTCTTTAAGTGTTTATTGCATAGATGGTTAAGTTATGGGGGTAGAATAGGTAGGGGAGGAGGGATGAGGAAAGGTGGGAGGAGGAAGAGGTTAGGGTGGAGGTAGGTTGGGGCTGAGCAGAGAGGTGGATGGCCCAGGGTTAGGGTGAATGTCTCCAGTTAGCAGAAGAAAAACTCTGGAAATGGTAAGATGCTGATGGTTTGAGTAATAGGTGTAGTGTTGCAGCCTAAGCTTAGGGTAGAGAGAGGTGTAAGATAATTTTCAGATTATGAGGAGATGTATGTTGGAGAAGGTATATAGAGATGGGGAGATAGTGTATGACTGGGTAATATTATTATTGTTAAAGTTAAGAGTGAGTGTAGGAGATGGTTTAATGTAACAGTGTAGTATGGTAAGAAGTTAAGAATGAGAGAAAGATAATTAGTGGAGTTGTTAGGTAGATGTGAAGCATGGTATTGTGTGGTATGAGTAAGACAGAGAAGGAGCTGTAGTTAGAGGTTGGATAGTTTAGTTAGTGTTGGAAATAGGCAGTGGGATTCAATTTGGGTTGTTCTGGTATGTAGGGGTAAGGAGCTGGAGTGCTAAGAATAGCTGAGGAGAGTTAGGATTGAATAATTTATGAGTGTTTTGAATTAATTGGGGTGGGAATGGGGAGGGATTAGGATGAGAGTGTGGTTGGGGAGAGGGGTGTGGTTGGAGAATTGGTGTCTATATTAGCAAATCGAAAAATCCTTTAAGCGAATACCTAAACGTCGACACCTATAACGCGAACCACAAAAATCCCGAGCGTACTAAACAGCAAAAAATAAAATAATGAACTGTCATAGTCGGCCAACCCCACCACTCGCTACATACTACCTACCCAGACAAAATAAATAAACCACATACATAAACTAACCAAACCCTACTTCTAACCTAAAGTAAAGCACCAAAACCCTACTTCTAACCCTACACTAAACCCCACATACACAACTAACTATGCACTATCCTTAACTCTCCCTAACCCTAAGGTTCGTAACTATCGCACACGTCCTCTACAGACATTCACTCAAAAAAATAAAATAATATACATACATACATTTAACATAACCCTACTTCCAACACTACAGTAAACCGCACATACACAACTATCTATGCACTATTCTTAACCCCTCCCTAAACCTAAGGTCCGTAACTACCGCACACTTCCCCTACATACTTACACCCAAAATAAATAATACAAATACATACAGCTAAATAAAACCCTACTTCTAACACTACACTAAATCTTACATACATTACATATCTATTAACTTACCTTAACCCACATCCTAACCCTAAAGTCCTATCTATCGCACACTTACCTTACAGAGCTATACCATAGATGGGCCAACCACTGCACTTTGACATTTCAATTTTCGCTGTTTTGGACGTTTGACGTTTCTGTATTTCGCACAATACGTGCCGCTCTTTTTGTATTCGTGATTACGGTCTTTCGCTCTGCTAATAGGAACATGGAGAATTGGATGGGGGAGTAGTTTTATATGAGGAAGAATACCAGGGCAGGAGTAGGGAGGGGGAAGGAGAGAGGTTTAGGATGTAAAAGTGGAAGAGGTGTGTTTGAAGATATGGGGAGGAATAGGATTGGTTGTTTGAAAGGAGGAGGGTGGGGTAAAGTCAAGGTGGATGGACTATAAATGTAGAGTAAGTGGGGGTGAGTGGGAATGGAGATAGGGTAATGCAATGGAGTAAGCCCGAGTGGAGAGAGGGTGAACAGAGTGAGGCAGGACCTGGACTACAGAGGCAGCAGTTGTAAAGAACAATCACTGATTTTTGAATCTTGTTGGGTTGCTTCCATGTGTTTTACCCCTAGTGGACTGCTTGGTTAGGAGTTAGGGCCATTAGGAGTAATTACCTTTATTTTCTGATTTTTGCTTGGAAAAGAGTAGAAAAAAGGAAGATTTGCTAAATAGCAGTGCTAGTTATAGAATGACATCACATCTAGTCACCTGACTCTGGTATACTACACACCCAAAGATTTACTGAGATCTGTTGCAGCATCTGAAAGCTATAAAACAATTTCAGAAAAACTTCCACCCTTCCAGGGTAACAATTAGCTCACCCCAAGGACAATACAGTAAGATTTCTAGTCCTGGTCTTCCCAGACATTTTTGTCTCTGGCTGCAATCAGACCTGTAAGATGAAATCTTAATGGCATAAACCAACCCATTTAATTTTTAACCTATTTTTCAAAATTAGTCAGACTGAGATTAACCTCTTCCCTTTCAGAAGTCTCTGTTAAAACATATACATTAAAGCAGTTATAATAATACTGTCTGACATACATGTATATCTCTTCTTTGTCCAGCAGGACCTACTGTGGATGCATTTTTAACACAAGCAAGTTTACAAATACATTTTTAACAGAAGCATTTGTACAAATTAGTGCCATAATCAAATGACATAACATTCTTTACACAACTCCATCTAGCTATGCTGGCATGTGTTATACATGCACTGCCCTACTCTCAATGGCACAAATGGCACTACCTCATATCATCACATCCATAATCAAAACAATCATTTAATAAACATAACAATGGAAGTGTCCATTCTAACACTAAAGTATAACTTCTAACAATGAGGATCTCCATGACATATGAGTTAGTTTCCTGCTTCAGTGTGTATCATGACATCTATGGATACTCATAGGACTACACAAAATTTTCCTCAGAGTAAAACATCGGTAAGTGGTAAGCATAGAGAACTGCTATTTTTACAATGGCAGAACAATACCTTGTTTTCCCAATATAATGACTCCCTTCCCTATGTGTCACTAGCAATCTTGTAACTGGAGATGAGTGACACTCACTACAGCCTGCAACAATCCAGGTGTTAATTGATCAAATTAATTTGAGATGCTTAATTGTAATCAATACTCAAATGTAAAACAATTAATTTGCAGTAGAAATAAGCATTACAAATATCTGTGTGTGTGTGTGTGTGTGTGTGTGTGTATATATATATATATATATATATATATATATATATATATATATATATATTTGTATATGCATATATACCTACACACACACACACACACACACACATACACATATAAGGTTTACCATGAAATACTCATCTTCAAGCATGTTTGTGTGTGTGTGTGTGTGTGTGTGTGTCTATGTGCGTGAGCTTGCGCGCATAAGCAATCGTATCTAATAGAGTGAACACTATATATAATTAAATTTGCTGGAATAAAAAATGCCTTCACACCAAATCTGAATGCCGAATAGAGTGATAGAAGGAACTTATTATAAGCTAAGAGACAAATAATTCCACTGTGCAACCAGTAAAGGGAAAATAGTCACAAGTATTGTTTTAAATGAGCCTTTGGGAATCAGCCAGTATAACAAAGGGGGTTAAGGATGTGAGCTGCTAATGAATCATAGGCTGTAGTCCTTTTTCTGATTCCCTCATTCTCCACCTGCTTTTCATATTATCCTGACCAGACCATTTAAGCAAACCAGTGCACCAAGACTATCCCTGCTTGCCTAATGAGTACAAAAACAATATATAATGATAACTCACTGTCAGAGTATAAACGTATAGCTACATAGAAGGTCTGAAGTGAATATTTGTTGTACCTTGCACCCATCTCAAGAAAAGCAACGTTTAATAAAATATAACTTTACATGTAATTCAGCAGTACCATGATAACCAGTGCATAATAGTAATAATAATAATAATAACAATAATAATAACAATAATAATGATTATAATAATAACAACATTATCTGCATTTCCTGATATTACCATTTTAATCAGAGATATAGAATTTGCAGAAGTCAATTTCTACTATCATCCACAGTGCATAGCTCATGGAAAAAGCACACCAGCTATTGATTACAGAAAATAAATTGATGGATTACTGCTAGGTATACCCGATGATAAGATAAGGCAAGTAAATAAACAAATTGTCTTCAGAGGATAAAAAGGTAGTAAGTGGTAACCATAGAGAGTTGCTTGAACAATCACATGTTGATTGAGATTTAATACACAAATAGTTAAAGAGAGATGAATTTAAACTCAAATATTAAACCTGCCACCTGACCTAGAGACATTAGGTCATTCAACAACAGCTTGTAGTCATACTCTAGACACAGTGTTTAACTATTTACTGCTCAGAAACTTCCCATGTTTATCACCAAGAAAATCAATCAACCAATCAAGCAGTCAATTAGTCAACCAATCCAGTGGTCAGATGCAAATTAAATGAGGGATTGAATATTACAAACATACATAGCAATGATACTTTGGTCCATACCTCATCTCATGATTTCCCATGGGTGACATATAAATAATGAAAAATAACTACTAATAGCAAACCTTGTCATACCCCACAATGTAGGGGAGCCAGACAGGTGTACAAAACAGATACACACTGACTGCTGATATTGAAAAGTAGTTTTGTTGAAAACCACTTCCAGTGCTAATGGAATTTGTAATTCTCCTCACTATTGTAAAACTGTGGAATTAATATATGTAAGCTTGATGGTATGGGGGTGTTCCCCATATGCAGAGTGTAGAGATGTCTTGCCTCCATGCAAAAACATACTTTGAGGATCACTAAAAGTGGTTCTCAGTGATTTGGTTTCACAGAACTGAGACTCACTAAACTTTCTTATGGATATTCAACAAGGGTGTAAGTACTTGGGAATTCATTACTAAGATAACCATCCGAAACCTATCAAGGTAAGTGCAAAGCAAGCACAGTACTACAAAAAACAGCCCATGGTAGTTCACATATGGTCAATCATTACAACATGATCCACTATGTGAAATGCTGAGGACACTCAAAGGTAGAGCAAGATGGAACATTACCTTTCATGTCTTGTCTAAGAGTAGTTTCCATATTGTGATAGCACCAGAAGACAAATCTGATTGGGTCTGAGTGTTCATGTGTCAACAGGTGCCAGACTTCAAACATGTAATTATGTCACAACTTTTCTCAAAAAATGAAGTTGGAAACTGTTTTATGTTAGTTACCCAGATGCCCATACTCAAAGAATATCTTGGGGAACAGAATTAGTGTTGCTGTCTTAAAAACATTTAGCATGAGTTTAGAAAGCTGGGAAGTGAAGAATATCTGGAAAACAGATGGACTCAGGATTGTAATGTAAGAATGGAACAAGCCAAGCAGATCCCATGTCCAAACAAGGAATTTATTACATGAGTTAGAGACTAACTTTATGATCACATTATACATGAAAGGGTGAAAATCTGTGCAAACAAGGTGCTGTGCCTGATTCAGAGTCTCACGGAAGAGGACACTAAGAGCTCAGTGCCAGACTGCAAACAACCTACCTGCAATAAACATTAGCCATCTCTTTCCTTCTGAAAAATTATACCTAACCATAAAAAAATTGTTACTCATAAGACAGAATTCTAGTATCTTGACTATGTCTGTTCTCACCAGACAGCTGATCCAACATTGACACAACATCTTCCATGCAAGACATTCTTGTGGGACTGCATGTGTATTTGCTGACATTATCAGATCCAAATTTAGTGAAATGTCTAAACCTTGATATAAACAAGTCTAAGATGGCATCTTTGGTCAGACTGGCAGAAATGTTTCAGAATGGAGCAGGAACAGAAATCAACCCAGAAGTGGACGAAAAGGATGTGGCAACAAAATTTCAAAAAAAAAAAAAAAAAAGAAAGAAAGAATATGCAGAAAATTACTAGAAAAAAAAGACAGAAAGACAACTGGAAAGTCCATAATTATAATAATTATAAATAACTGCATGAGCAACCACATGTTGATCAATATTTGATGCCTGAATGACTAAAAAGACATTTATTTAAACTACATGATGAAAGGTTAATGATGACAATTCAAGATAATGGACTATGTAATCTCTGGAAAGAAAACACTCTGGAAAGGCAAAGTGGGAGATGCAGACATATGTAGGCTCTGCAGTACTGAACTAGAAACAGTTGCACATCTTGTTGCTGGGTGTGATATTATCATGGCTGAAAAAGGCCCAGGAATGTGTCAAGAACTTACATTGGGGATTGTGCAAATATTACAAGATATAGATAGCTGAGAAGCATTGGAAGTGTGGAATATAAGGAATTACTAAAAATGAAGAAATACTGACCACATGGGACCAGGCAATATCAGCAGTAAAGAAAACAGAAGCAAGTAAACCAAATATTTTAAGTCTCTACACCTAGAGATTATAGTGTCCTGCATACTAAGAGACATACTGTCATAATACACTAGGATATGCAACTTTAACCTTGAGCAAACTGTAGTAGAGACACACAGATAGTTCCAGTAGTAGTAGGAGCAACTGGACTAATAAAAAAAAAAATTCATGCATACTTAAACAGTGCATGTAACTCCACTGTAGAAGGGGACAATTCTGGGTACATTGCAGGTGCTGAGAAGAGTACTCTTGGCAAACATCAGACACTGAAATAGTATTAATTTCATGAACTTCAGTAATACCCTGCTTTAAGAGTGGTCTCATTTCCTGGCATAGTGTTAGAAACTCTAAACATACAGGGGAAAACAAAATAAGACAGGCTGTACAGCAATCTGTGCATAGCTTCAAAGAGCTGAAATGATCATTTTGCTGCACCTGAAATCTCAAGAAAATGTTTACATCTGGGGTAGTGCACTTGCAATGACACTACACCTTCCTTTCCAGACATTTTTATGTGTTTGAATATGCAGTATTCTCTCCAATCCTTTGAAAGCCAGGCCATAATTCCAAGCACCACTGCCTATATATTCCCAATCTCAAGGCTGCTACATGGATACCCCACACAGTGTCAGTTATAAGGCTTGCCATGGAATCCTCCACTTCAAATGATAATGCTGTCAGTGAACCTTTAACACTTTGACTGCTAAAGGGTACCTGATTGTTCTGGGGAAGATGATATACTAAAACAACCAGCAGGGCACCTGTAAACTGTTTCGAGTACCACTGCACTAGATAACATTATCCTAAGACTTAGGCAACAATCCTGGTGTAACATCAGCAGCAGCCTTCCACATGTCTCCTTTGAAAATGCTGTTGTGTCTACAAAATGCAACTCACACATACATACATACATGCACAAATATATACATACTTATGTTGGCCTGAGGTTTTGCCAGTTGCTGCATAGGTAGGCTTCAGAAGAGAAAACAAAGTCGTTACTTTTTGTAATTTCCAAGTCCATTATTTTTTACTTGTATGAAAAGGATGTACTATGCATCATAAATGTTGTGTGCTATTGAGTTTTGTAAAGATGATTAACTAAAATATTTACCACTCTTTGTATCCTAGCTACTACAGGCACCACCAAAACATCTACTATAACTTGAGTCATGTGTGTCATTGCACAGAAGCATGATCTGCTACTCTGCAGCTTACACACGTGGGCATATTTAAATGGTTGTGTGAACAGGAGAATGTTGTGCTGTGTGGTTTACACAATTGTAGTACATGTTATGGTATAACTTAGTGACTGCACAGCTGAATATTGTAGTCCTTGAAGAATTCCTCCATTTTGGACCAGTAAGTATGGCAAGACGCTGAATACAGACTTCTCAAAAGAAAAGTGGTTTTAATTATTGTAGCATTTTTAGCAAGCACAGCACTATTTTATCACTTTGTAATTATGTGTGCATGCATGTGTATATATATATATATATATATATATATATATATATATATATATATATATATATATATATATATATACTTCTTAATTACATTTGTTCTGGGTATTCCTACTAGGGCTCATTAATTTTTTAACAGTGATCAGGCAGGCACTCTTATATAAGAAATACGAAAAAGCCATGCATTCTAAGCACTTTAATGACAATATATAGGTAGTATAATACAAGCATTTTAAGTCAATGTGCTAATTCACAAAATATATATACAAGTCAGGCACAGACATAATTTGTATATCTAAGAAAGAAGACTCAAACTTATGATCATACATTTTAAATTTCTTGTGGAAGAAAGGCTGGTAAATGTGTGATAATCCAATAAATATATCAAGCAGCCGCCTGTCATATTATCAGTCCTAATCTGTTAACTATAATATAGCATAATGACACTGAACAATCACTTTAGTGCAATAAAATAGACAATGACCTACCAGAAGACTGCAATTATGCCTATATACTTTAAGAATGGGTCATTAACCTCTGTACAAACTATTAGTGCAGTACCTTAATACAGCTACAGATAAACTATCTGATGTCTTAATTATTAACTACCAGCTGTGAACCAAAAGTTGGAGTTTTAAGGTACTTTAAAGTGTTGCTTCTATATAATTTCCTGTGCAATATGTAAGGAAGTGCCTCTGATTTGATGGTGGGGAGTAATTTTAAGTCCAGTAAAGAAGGCATTGAAGGTTGAGCTGCCATGTATGTTTTATAGGTTCATAGGTGTCTACTAGGCTAATGGCCCTGGAGCTTTTACAAGCCTAGCCCATAGGATTACACTGACATTGTGCCACTTGACCTTAGTTCCTAGTGCCTCTGTTGAGTAGAGCCATTGGAGTTATCCCCAGGGTGAATTTTCTATTTTACATCCACTCATCAAGATTTCTCTTGAAGAGGGCCAATGAGGTACACTGTTTGACATGTATGGGAAGTCTATTCCATAGCATGGGCAGTCTCTGGGTTATGAACCTGTCCCTCCAGCTTGTTTTGTTGATTGTGGTAATGAGGTTGAGGTCTCTGGAGCATGTGGTGTGGAGGGATTGGGATTTCTTCAGATGTAGCATTTCTAACAGAGCTGAGTCAGGCATGGATTTGTAAGTCAAACAGAGATCACTCCAAGTAGGTGATATGAGACAGAGAATAGTTGGAGTTTTTTAAGTCTGTCCATATAGGACAAGTGTTTAAGACCTAGGATCCTCTTTGTGAGGTACTTTTGCAGCCTCTCCAGTTGTTGCAGGTGTCTAGTGAGGTACATGCCAAATGGGGCATTGTACTCAATGATTGGCCTAATGAGGGAAGAGTAGAGTGAGACAATGACCTCTTTCTTCCTGGATGCAAAACCCTTAGTAATGAGATGTTCCACATAGAAGGACCACAGTGGCAATGTGGTGGTCAAAAGAGAGGTTGCTTTCAACCTGTGTTACCAGATCTCTTATAACTCCTTCTGTGCTCAGTGGACTACCATTGATGTGGTAATTCATGAGAATTTGGTTTTTCCCAAAGGGGATTAGAACACATTTTTTTGGCATTGAGCTTAAGGCCATGGTTCTGACATCAGTTGTTGGTCTCAGTGAGGCCTTTCTGTAGGATGTCAACATCACTTGGGGAGTTAATAATAGCTTCCAACTTGCAATAGTCTGTGAACTTTGTCAACCAGTCACTTTGTCTTGGCCTGGACTTCATAGATGTAGACACCAAACAGAAGAGGACCCAGGAACAAACCCTGTGGGACTCCACTCATGACAGGTCAGCAGTCTGACTTGGAGTCAGCTACTTTCACACTCTGGGTTCTATCTGTGAGCCAGTTTGCAACCCACCTAGTAATATAGGGGGTTATGCTTAGCTTAGTGAGTTTTTCTGATTCCTGAGTGGGGGAATGGTATCAAAGGCCTTGGCCAGATCAAGGTAGGTTGTATGAACCACCTTGCCTTCATCCACAGCTCTGGTGACTGACTCAAAGAAGTTGACCAGGTTGAGCAGGCATGATTTACCCTTCACAAAGCGAAACTGTGTGGGATCCAGAGTTTGGAGATTCCCTATATCCTTGTTTATTAGGTACATGATGATGCGTTCCATAGCTTTGCATATCAGACTCGTCAGGCTAATGGGGCAATAGTTCCCAGGGTCTGTAGTCGCTCCTCCTTTGTGGAGAGGGATGACTGTAGAAGTGCACCATTCAGTAGGGACAAAGCTTGAGGTGAGGCTGTGATTGAACAGGGCACAAAGGTGTGGTGCCCAGTTCACTCTGTAGTTCATGTAGAACACAGCCAGGGATATTGTCAGGTCCCATAGAAGCTGTATTGTTGGCCTTGGACAGTGCTGTTTTAACCTGTGCAGCAGTAATACTGGGTGTCTGGCAATCTACTGGTATTATGATTGGTCCATTGGTGGAAGAGAGAGGGGTAAAGTTGGCACTGAATCTGTCGGCCAGTATATTGGCAATGTCTGTTGGCTTAGAGTAGGAGGCACCATTGTGCAGTAGCTCAGAGCAAATCTGGGTATTGCCATGGAGATTCTTTACATAACTATAGAATTCCTTGTGGTTGTCTTTAATACCTACTGCAATTCTGTTTTCATAGCTAGCTTTAGAGGATTTGATGAGGGATCTCAATTTTTTGTTGAGGCTGATAAGAGAGTTTTTCCAGTCTTAGGACTTCACCTTATTCCACATCAGTTTCCTCCTTCTGTTGTAGAGTTTGTTTATGGCAGGGGACCACCAGATTGGCTTCCTTTTTTTGGAGGAGAGCATCTTGGTTCTATTGGGTATGGTGAGATCCATGCATTTGTGTACGTGTTTGTACATTGCACTGGTGTATGATTCGGTGGTCATGCAACTATTCTCCATTTGCACGGGTGCCGTGAAGTTAGCCACCTCTGTTTTTAGGAGCCCAAAGTTAGCTTTGGGGAAGTTTTTCATGATGGTTACCTTTGCAGGGGGTTGGGGGTGGGAGGGATGTGGATTTCCAAGGTGATTAGTTTATGGTCGGATTTAACCAGGGAGGAGTCGACCATCGGTGTAGAGCACTGGTCACCCATGTTAGTAATGACCAGGTCAAGGATGTTGCTACCTCTAGTGGGGGTAAGAATGAGCTGGTCCAGGGCATTGGAATGAATGAATTTCAAGAAATGTTGGGCAATTGTATTGGTACATGAGTAGTTTCCCAGTTAATGAAGGGGTAGTTGAAGTCACCCAGTATGAGAGTGTTAGGTTGGACCCTAATATTCTCCATGGTGTTTATGAACGTGGAGTGTGAGTCTTGGTACATGGTTGGGGACTTATAGCAGACGATGACCTGAATTGCCGTCTTACACAATGTTAGCTGCACCTGAAGCATCTCTGATGCGTTATGTTGGGCTACCAGTCTGGAGATGTGCGCATCCTTTATAAATATGGAAACACAACCGCCTTTGGAGCTTCAGTCCAAGTTCTGGGGCCCAAAGGTGTGGAATGAGTTATATTCTAGTAGTGCAGGGGTGCTTTCTGCTGCCTTGAGCCAGGTCTCTATTACAGCACAAATGTCGATGATCTCCATTTTAAGGAGTGCTTCATGTGAGTGCATTTTGAGATTTCGACTTCTAGCACTGAGCAGCATGACCCTCAGATTGCATTTGTTTGTAGCTGTTACAGTGGTAATTTGGTCTTTGGAACTCTGCCTAAAAAAGGCACTATAGGGGTGGCAAGAGCCTAGGACAGTATCCAAAAGCCAGGGGTGACAGATGCAGGCCATCTCTGGCAAATCATCAAGTTCTGTGAATCATGTCATCCCAGGCAGACAGATACTGGATCCCCTTAGAATGACACCAGAAACCAATTGTTGAAATCAATAATTTTCTGCTTGTCCTGTGGTATCATTCTGGGTGATGGTAGGAGGCTGCTCAGGGTTAGGGTCATACTCGCCTGGGCTACATAATCCGAGAGCTCCTCTATGTCTCTTTTCATGTAGTCCAGGGAGGTATGTCTCAGGTAATTTGCACCCACATGTACAATAACAGAGTCATATTTGTATCTGTTATTGAGGGACCTGAGTGCGTGCATTATGTGGTGGATCTTGGCACCTGACAGGCAGCTGACTCTTACTGTCTCTTTATTTAGCCTAGTGAGTGGGACATCAGTGTGCCTTCCTATCGAGTCACCTATGACTAGAGTGTTGTGCATGCTGTTTTGCCTTTGGGGCTTTGGCTGAGTGACACACTCTTTAGGAGAGTTATGTGTCTTGTGATTAGTGTTGTGTTGTGGTGGTCAACTGAGTTTCAGCCTTGGAGGTCTGTGCTGTTTGTGTAAATTTTTATTGAGAGCTTCTGCAAAGGTGGGTGTGTGGTTTGTGTTTTTATGTGAAGGCAGTGCTGTTGTGTGTTCTGGAGGGCTATGTGTTCCATGTGGTGTGGTGCCAGTGTTGACCTTCTCCTCTTGGTCAGCTATTCTGGTTTTGGCTGGAGAGTGCATGGCTTCCAATTTGGATATATAAGTGCATCTCTTGCAAGTCTGAGTGTTGGGAGGCAAGAGGAGAGGGTTGTCAGTGTACATGAGGCAGTTGCTACATTGCCTCAGAATGCCCAAGTTTACCAGAATAATAGGAGAAAGTACAGGGAACTGACCTTTAGACATGCCTGGAGGGGTGGGTATTAATAATAAGTACTTGAGCTGTTTCCTTGTAGAATGTTTAGTGCTGGTAGCACTTTTAATATGCTATAATAATTGTTACAATGTGTCTGGTAAAGTGCTAGACTAATAAGCTAGTAAAAGTGCAAGAGAGGAGAGAACTAGCAGATCTAAGGGAAACATTGAAGAGCAGACCTTTTGGCACTGTTCAGAAGCTTACAAACAGTCCTGGATACAACAAATTTGTATCTGGACTAGACTAGTTACAGGAAAGGTGGGAAACAATCGCAAACGCGGGCTTTTAAACCAGAAAGTTGAAAGAGATGGAAAAGCTGCCAAACAGCCAATAAACTACAATTTCCGGGCCAGAAACCACTCCTCTTGTGGTAGATAGGCTACCTAGTGCTTATCACTCCCACTGATAAGCTAGAAGGCTTCCCTCCAACACAAAAAGGTTTGGGGGACTCAGAAACTTACAAACAGTCCTGGATACAGCAAATCTGTATCTGCACCAGGCTAGTTACAGGAAAGGTGGGAAATACACGCAAATGCAGGCTTTTAAACCAGAAAGTTGAAAGAGATAGAAAAAACTGCCCAAACGGCCAATAAACTACAATTTATTTTTTGACACTTAATCTGTTATCAATGATAGTCAGCTAAACTGCCTTATTTATTAATTTGCTTGAAATTGCTTGCCTTGGTATCTACATTTTGTTTTAGTTAACAAAGCTGCTGCATTTATTAATTTGCTTGAGATTGCTTTTCTTGGTGTCTGCATTTTGCTTTCTGTTTTACTGATAGTTAACAAGACTGTAGTGCTGTTATTATTTGCTTGATATTTCTGGTCACTGTCTAGATCCTGTTCAGCTGGTGTCAAAGCAGGGGTTGTCTACCTTCTTTTGAAACCAGCCTTCCAAGGTGTGAGGCACAGTTTTTTGCATTATCTGATTCCCTGAGGCTCTTAAGCTTTCCTTTATACTACTGTATAAGGAGTTACAATTTTGTTTGATAGTATCAGTATCTAGTTGCTCTTTGTGGCCTAACTGTGACTGATTCAATAGACATCTGGATACAGAAAACCTATAAGTATATTTTATGTACTTAATCTGTTATCAGTGATAGTCAACTAAACTGCTGCATTTATTAATTTGCTTGAGATTGCTTGTCTTGGTGTCTGCATTTTGTTTTAGTTAACAGAACTGCTGCATTTATTAATTTATGCATATAGTGCCTGACATGTGGCTGTCATTTGGCCTTAACAGTCTGCAAAAGATGATATCCCGTAGGCGCATACAGGGCTCAGTGTACAAAACAGAAGATAAAGTATTTTGCTAGGAGGAGGAGGTCTAGGTAAAGGAGTTTAAGGAAGAACAGTAGCATTCACTGCCTTTGTCTTTTCATGAAAACCTTGCTGTTCTGACATTGGCAGCCTGCAATGGAGCATCTGTAGCACATCCTGTGCAGAAAAGGGTCATCTCCCCATACAGAGGGTAAACCAACAGCACATTGATTCATAGATTCCTAGGTGTACACTAGGCTAATGACTGCTGGGGCTTTTATAAGCCTAGCCATACAACCCAAAAGTATCTCACAAGTTATTATGCCTTAGAAATTATTTTAAGGGGTTCATGTTAGTTAGGGTGTGATTTAATGGCTACCTCTGTCCATCAGAGACATAGGTGTTAGACCAGGGCTGAATTTCTGATTTCCCATCCACTGGTCCAAGTTGTACTTGAATAGGGATAGGGAAGGGCTCTACTTCACATGGATCGAAAGCCTATTCCAGAGAATGGTGATTCTCTGAGGTACATACCTGTCCTCCAACATGTTCTGTTTTAGTCAAAAGTAAAGTTTAAATACTTAGATCAAACAGTTTTGGTGCTATTCATTTTGCAGATATATAAAGGGTCCATCAGAGTGGGATCCAAGAATGCCTTGCCTGCCAGACATAAATCACCTCTCAGCAGTCTATAGGAAACAAAGTTTAGAGATAGGGTTTTGGGGTGATCAGCACAGACATTGTGTTTACACACTGTATTTTATTTTTGTGAGGAACCACTGTGGATGATCTAGATGTTATATGTGCCCAGTTAGGTACATACCAAAAAGGGGCGTTATGGTCAATAATGGGCCTGATGATAGCTGAGTATAGTGGCATGATGACTTCCTTGGACTGAAATGTCATGCTCTTACTTATAAGTTGAATGATATAGAAAGATTTTCCTACTACCTTAGACACATGTTGGTAGAAAGCCAGGTTACTACCTACATGAGCCCCTAACCACTGACTACTGTGTCTATTTGTAGAGGTGTTTTATCAATGAGGTCATTTACCTGGGTGGCTGACTTCCCAAAAGACAATATTATGCATTTTGTGGCATTGAGTTTTAAGCCATAGTTTTGATATCAGTCACTTGTCTGTGTTAGACCTTCCTGTAAGATGTTAGTATCTTTTGTGGGGTTTCTATGATTGCTCCTAGCTAGCAATCATCTGCAAACATGGTAAGCCAGAGGCCCTTGACATTGGCCTTGACTTCTGAAAGATAGATGCCAAAGAGAAGCAGAGCTAGTACAGAGCCCTGGGGGACTCCACTGGTGATCTGCCTCTTTGTGGAGGTGGTCTCTCCAATCCTAACTTCCTGGGACCTGTCTGTGAGTCAGCTGGCTATCCATTGAGTTACATAGGGATTTATGTCTAATTCCAAGAGATTCTTTACAATGCCTGAGTGGGATATTGTATCAAATGCATTAGCCAAGTCAAGGTAGGCAGTATGCATCATTTTGCCCTCATCCATTGCCTTAGTGACCTCTTTGAAGAATTCCACCAGGTACAGTAGGCATGACCTGCCTTTAACAAAACCAAACTGTGTAGTATTCAGTGTCTGAAGGTTTCCTATGTCAATGTTAATCATTTCCATGATAATCCTTTCCATGGCTTTGCACATGAGCTTGGTCAGACTAATGGGTCAGACGCTCTTGGGATCCATTGATTATCCACCCTTGTACAGAGAGATGACCATTGCAGTCCTCCATTTGCATGTCATGAAGCCTGTGCTGAGGCTACTTGCAGAATGGCTTCATTAACCTTACGCTACATGTGCTAAATGAGGGATCAGAAGGTCATATCAGAATCTGTGGACTGTTTCACTGGAGTGGGGAAATCTGGAAGTCAAACTGTGTTGAAGGAACTGAGTTCTCACAGTCCCTGTTGCTATGAGCAGTGTCAGTGATCTTCAACAGCACAATGAAGTACTGTGACTGAATCCAAGATGCTTCTGGACATCAGACACATCATGCAGCAATCTATAACATGAGATGCAAGGCATAGCATATGAGCTTGTGAACTATATTCTGTACATTTTTTCTGTGAGGTTCAAAGAACAATGGTATATTAATTTTCAGGCTAATCTCCTTACCCCCTTGTCTCTTCTCAACAAGTGGTGCTATAATGTCTTTCACTTTGCTATTTATTGTTATTAGATAGTTTATAAAGTAACAATTCATGTGAAAAGCAGTGCAAGCCATCAGCAGAAAGAGAATCTTCTCTGTTTATTAGTAATCTCCATATGTCTGTTACAGCTTATTTCTTTGACTTAAATGGAGAAGGGTATTATATTAGAGGCTGTAGCAAACAACTGATATTTGACATTTGCAAATCAAGAACTGAGCTTTACTGGTGTTCGTGTTCCATTTTATTTGATGCATATCTTTTATTTATTCTTGTGGTTCTGGTAATTGTGCTGTATTTTTATCTGCCAGTCCATCCCTGAACACAATTATATACTTTCCTAGCAGAACAGTCTGCACATTCCTGAAATGCTGGCACACCTTGCCTACCACCTATGATGGTTGCATTGAACTTGCTTTGAATGACAGTTAATTTTAATATAACAATATATCATGTTTGTGTGGTGGTTATACTGGGATGTACTATCTCCTGTTAAGATGGTAAAGCCCACGTGACAGACATATGTAAAACACAGTATTACCTAAACCAAATGAGGCATATTTTCCTTACTTATGCCACTACTGTAACAGACAGGGGCAGTTAACAGACTCTGGTACTGTGACACATCTGAGATAATTAGCCAGTTGTAGAATAACAGATATCCCAGAGAGTATTTGACTGGAAAATAGGTAGTCCTTTCCTGTGGCTCTGACAAGTATCTATCTTTCTTATATTCTTATTCTCACAGTGTCTGATGAACAGTACAGAGTAAGGCCAGTCAGATTCAAAACAGACCTTGAGTTACTTCGCACTTGTTGCAGGAGGATGATTTGTTGTTCATCACTGAGTGATATTTAGATACAAACCTGATCTCCATTTAGAAGCTATTCTGTTGAGGATGCCAGTGATCAAGTGATGAGTAAATAATGAATCCATTAGATGTTGCTCTCCATACTCAAACCAAGGTCAAGGTTATCCTTAACTCAAGAAATAGTACAAGAAAGGGCAAATTGCTGGTGACTACCTTGTCTGTTAAACATAGTATGTTATACAGTAGCAATTCACTGATTTCCTCATTGGAAAAGTGTTAGGTTGCTTTGGCTGGCAAATATGAGAGTTCTTAACAACTGGATTTTTGAAGCTTCCCTGCAAATGCCCAAACATATCTGCCTGTGAATGGATTGCCTTGGATGTTCTCAAGTGATTATTTATAGCACTCATATGAAAGCCAGGGAATTTTGTTGGCTGGGCTTACGTAGGCCCTTGGGCAGATAGTCTAGTACCTACCTATGAACCTATGAACCTAAAAGTATCCTTGTGGGATATCATGTCCCATACTGATGTGGTCGCCTCAACCATGTAAGTGGAACTGGTCTTGTAGTCTAACTATTATTTGGTTTATTTTAGCTTGGCACCACCTGCAGGAAGATATCCAAATAGTAAGACAGTCTTTTATTGCTGTTCACATAATTGAAATAATGCAGCAATGTGCTGAGCTGATTGTGAATGATGTTACCTATAGTGAGGCTGAAGATATAATAAACCTCCTGGCTGATAAATTTAGCTCTAACTTTACCCCTTCCTTTCCTCCATCTGTCTCACAAGATATACTTGGCAAGCCTCCAGCTATCACACAAAACCAAGTGCTAAAACTATTATTAAAATATCAAAATACTGCATTGATGGGTCCTGACAATACCCCTGGATGCATCTTAAAGAGCATGAAGCATGATTTTGCCACACCCCTAACAACACTGTTCAATCTCCAGCAGATTTTGTACCAAGTGACTAGAGAACAGCTACTGTCATTCCCCTGGATAACAGAGGACCTTCCACAGACCCAGGCAATTACAGACCCATCAGTCTGACCATCTCATATCCAAAGCCAAGGAAAAAAAATATCACGAAACTAATCAATCAGGACACGGGGAACCTCCAAACACTGGATCCATCTCAGTTTGGATTCATCAAGGACAAGACATGCGTGCTCAACTAGGTGAGATTTTTTTAAAAGGTCACCAAAGCAATGGATGAAGGCAAAATGGTACACATCACATACCTCAACCTGGCCAAAGCTTTTGACCAAATTCTCCATTCAAGCATGATAAAAAAGCTAAATAAACTAGAATAAACCCCTATGTCTCCCACTGGATTGCCAACTGGCTCACTGATAGGATGTAGGAAATCAAAATAGGGGAAGTTACCTCCACAAAGAGACCAGTCACCAGTGGAGCCCCTCGGGCTCTGTGCTGGGACCTCTCCTGTTTGGCATCTAATTTTCTGAAGTAAAAGCCAATGCCAAAGGGCTCTGACTGACTAAGTGTGCAGATGACTGCAACCTAGGAGCAGAAATTGAATCCCCAAATGATTTAGCCGTCCCGCAGGAAGGTTTATCCCAAATAAATAACTGGTGCCAAAATCATGGACTGAAACTAAATGCCAAAAATACATTATTGTATCCTTTGGGAAGTAATCTATCCCAGGCACATTAATAATACACTCTTAAGAGTTGACCCAGTTTTTTGGGATTTGGGAACATATGTGGACAGTGACGTAATTTTTGACCAACATGTATCCATTGTTGTAAGAAAGTCCTTCCATTTTGCAGTAATGAAGATCATAATAGAGCTGTGTGGTTAAATTGTCATAAGATTAGATGTTCAAATAGATCACTGTTGCAGTACTAATATCCTCCCTCCACTCCCCTGAATAAGCCCTCCTGTGAACAAGTTGTGATACTCTCATATATTATTTCTTTATAAAACTTTTATTCAATACAGTAGGCATCAGCCTCCCTTTTTAGAGGCAAGAAAACTCTGAGCTTTGGCATGCTCGTACATCCCTATTATACTGTTCACATCTACTAAGGTCAGATGTAAAGCATACTAGGAAGGTGCTGAGACTGCAGACTGACCACATGTTTGGTATCCTTTACAGGAAATGGTCCATATGTAATGATTTATGTGAACATCTGCTGTTATGCTAATAAACAACTGCACTTTTTCTCTGCTCTGTATGAGTCCACATTTGCATTTAGCTCCTATGTAGCTAGAGCAAACCAAACAAATTAAATCATAATATCTGAACAAAGAATGCAGGCTGTAGTGAAATAAGATCTTCCCGAAGGCTACACAACACTATATAATAAATATAAATGATTTCTTATCTACGATATACAGTGGATATAAAAGTTTACACACCCCTGTAAAAATGCCAGGTTTTTGTGATATAAAAAATGAGACCACAATAAATAATTTCAAACCTTTTCCCACTTTTAATGTGATCTATAACCTGTACAAACAAATTTGCTAGGGGAAAAATATAAAAAATAAAAAAGTACAATAAGCTGATTGCATAAGTGTGCACGCCCTTAAACTAATGCTTTATTGAAGCACCTTTTGATTTAATTACAGCATTCAGTCTTCTTGGGTACACACCTACCATCAGTTAAAGAGACTCTGATCCTAGTAGGATTTTCCTGACATTTACTCGGTTGCCTGCTACAGCAAAAGTCATGGTTCACAGAGAGCTTACAAAGCATCAAAGGGATCTCATTGTTGAAAGGTATCAGTCAGGAGAAGAGTACAAACAATTTCCACAGCATTGCATAAACCATGGAGCACAATGAAGACAGTCATCAAAAAGTGGAGAAAATACTGGACAGCAGTGATGTTGCAAAGAACTGGGCACCACTCCAAAATTGATGAAAAGACAAGACAAAAACTGGTCAAGGAAGTTGCCAAGAGACCTACAGCAACACTGAAAGAGCTGCAGCAATTTCTGGCAAGTACTGGTTGTGTACTTCATGTGACAACAATCTCCCATATTCTCAATATGTTTGGGCTATGGGGTAGAGTTGCAAGACAGAAGCCTTTTCTTACACAGAAAAACATCCAGCCCTGGCTAAAATTTGCAAAACAATACATCAAGTCTCCCAAAAGCATGTGGGAAAATGTGTTATGGTCTGATGCTACCAAGGTTGAACTTTCTGGCCACAATTCAAAAAGGTATGTTTGGCGCAAAAACAACACTTCGCATCACCAAAAGAAAACCGTCCCCATGGTGAAGCATGGTGGTGGCAGTATCATGCTTTGGGATTGCTTTTCTTCAGCTGGAAATGGGGCTTTAGTCAAGGTGGAGGGAATTATGAACAGTTCCAAATACCAGTCACTTTTGGCCCAAAATCTTCAGGCATCTGATAGAAAGAAGAAGATTAAGAGGAATTTCACCTTTCAACATGATAATGACCCCAAGCATAAATCCAAATCAACAAACAAATGGCTTCACCAGAAGGAAATTAAAGTTTTGGAATGGCCCAGCCCTAGCCCAGACCTAAATCCAATAGAAAATCTGTGGGGTGACCTGAAGAGAGCTGTGCACAAGAGATGCCCTTGCAATCTGAGAGATTTCGAGAGCTTTTGCAAGGAAGAGTGGGTAAATACTACTAAATCAAGATGTGCCATGCTGATAGACTTCTACCCAAAAAGACTGAATGCTGTAATTATATACATATATATATATATATATATATATATATATATATATATATATATTTTTTTTTTTTTTTTGTTTTTTTGTTTAAATAAATTGTTTAACTGTTGTAGGCCACACACTAAAGTGTGATAGCTTTTCTGATCGCTTGTAGTCATTTAAAGCTGTTTTAAATGTACTTTTTGCTGTTTTTGCCTTATCTTTAAAAAAAAAATGTCTTGTTTCCCGCCTTTCTAAGCTAGTATGGTCCAGTTTTCAGGCTAGTGCTGAATTCAAGGCTGTGTTACACGTTTCTGAGTTACCCATACCTTACTTGAATTGAGGGAAGTTTCTCTGTTCACCTGTGAGAAAGGGGTATTTTGAGCAGCCATCTGTTCCTGGAGGAGTGGTTCCAGCCCCAAAGTTAGTAGTTTAAAAACCGCGTTTGCACGGTTTTGTGCGCCAGGCAGCACCAGTTAGCTAGGGTTAAATTATTCCCGGCTCTACTAAGTCTCCTCTTCAGTTTTTCACTTGAAACTAGTCTAACTCTCAACCTAAGCACTCAAAAAGCATCCAACAGTCTAGCACTTGCTCAGACCTAATAGCAAGCACTAATATACCCTGACACTTGACTGCCCAGCACGGCAAGGCTCTTTGCCCACCCCTCACAAACCAAGTGACTAAGCAGCTCACCCTACTATTCAGGCATGACCAAAGGGCAACTTCAGGTGTACTCTTCAGTCCAGCTGGTGAATCTGGGTATCCTGAGGCAATGTTACAACTGCCTCATGTACACAGACAGCCCTCTCCTCCTACCACAAAACACTAACATATGCAAGAGATGCAATTATACAGCCAAACTGGAGGCTAAGGTCTCTCCACCCAAGACTGGAACAGACAGTCATGAGGAGAAGGTTAACACTTGCACCACACCTCCAGCCTCACATAGACCTACTAAACCAGCACTGGCAAAAAATACACATAAATACATGAAATCATACTCGGAGGCTCTAAATAAAAACCTGCAAAAGCATCAGAGAGCTCCAAAGCAAACACCCACAAAACCTGCACCTTCCGTCACAAACCAGACAACACATAAAACACAAAATTTATGTGCTGCACAATCACAGCCCTTAAGGCAAAATAACATACCTTACACACTAGTAATAGGTGACTCAATAGTCAGGCACATTGATGTCCCGCTCACTAGGCTGGACAAGGAGAAGGTTACTATTAGCTGCCTGTCGAGAGCCAGAATCCGCCACATAACACAAGCACTCAGGTCACTCCAGAACAAGTACAAATATGACTTTGTCATTGTTCATGTTGGTATGAATGACCTGAGACATACCTCCCTGGGCTACAAGAAAAGAGACATGGAAGAGCTCTCTGATCATGTAGCCCAGGTGGGTATGACCCTGACCCTGAGTAGCATCCTGTCATTCAAAGGGGATCCAATGTCTGTCAGCCTGGGATAACATGCTCGACAAGCCACATTGCTTCACAAGAGATGGCTTGCACCTGTCACACCTTGGCTTCCGAATACTGGCCAAGGCTCTTACTGCCCCCATAGTGCCTTTTTTAGGCAAGGCTCAAAATTCAAACCCACCGCCGTAAACAGCACAAGTGAAAAAAATGAGGGTTATGCTACTTAATGCCAGGAGTTTAAATCTCAAAATGCATGCACTCAAAGCACTACTAAGTAAGGAGAATGTCGACATCTGTGCAGTAACTGAAACCTGGTTCAAGGCTCCAGAAAGCACTCCAGAACTACTGGGCTATAACTCATACCACACATTTCGGCCACAGAACACGGACCGAAACACAAAAGGAGGGGGTATATCCATATTCATCAAGGATACCCACACCTCCAGGTTAGTGGCGCAGCATGATACCTCTGAGATCATCCATGTGCAGCTAACATCGGGCAAATCTGCAATGCAAATTGTGGCCTGCTACAGATCACCCTCCATGACCAAGGACCACCACTCCACCTTTCTGGAGACACTGGAAAACATGAAGGTCCTACCGAACACCCTGATTGGGCGATTTCAATTACCCTAACATTAACTGGGAAAACTACTTGAGTACAAACTCCCAGGCTCAGCGCTTCCTGGAATTTATCAACTCAAATGCCCTTGATCAGCTGGTAAACTCCTCAACCATAGGCCAAAACATATTGGACCTGGTCATCACCAACATGGGCGACAAGTGTTCCTTACCGGAGGTCAACCCGTCACTGGTTAGATCAGACCATAAAGTAATCACCCTGGATGTCCACACCCCACCACCACCCACCCCCAACCAATGAAACCACAGTGAAAAACTTTTCTAAAGCAAACTTTACCTTACTTAAGGCAGAGGTGGTATGTTTCATAGCCCCCACGCTAAAGGATAACACTGCCCAAGATGCAGAATCCTTTACAATTGCACTCTATGAGCACCTACAAGGATGCATGGATCATGCCATCCCTAGCAAAACCAAGACTCACTCCCCTAAGAGAAGGAAACCAGTCTGGTGGACCCCTGCCATAAACAGGTTATACAACAAAAGGAGGAAACTAGTTCAGAAAAAAAGCAAATCCCAAGAAGGAAAGACATCCCTGATCAGTATCAGTAAGAAACTAAGGTCCCTCATAAAATCATCCAAGGCTAACTTTGAAAGAAAAATAGCCAAGGATTCAAAAGATAACCCCAAAGCCTTCTTTAGCTATGTCAAGAATCTAAGTGGCAACTCGCAGATATGCACTGAACTAGTGCAAAATAGCACAAAATATAGTGAACCTACTGCTATTGCCAACATCCCGGCAGATTCAGTGCAAACTTCACCTCCCTCTCACCTTCAATAGGGCCCACAACAATTCTGGAAAAGTGTAGTGTCCCGGAAATCACAGAAGCACAGGTGAAAACAGCTCTTTCAAAAGCCAAAAAACACAGCATCAATGGGGCCAGATGGTGTCCCAGGCTGCGTCTTGCACAAACTACAGAATGAACTAACCCCCCACCTAAACACGCTGTTCAACCTCAGCCTCTCCACCAGGCTACGTGCCCATAGAATGGTGCACAGCAATGGTTATTCCGCTCCACAACGGAAGGGCCACAACTGAGCCTGGTAACTATTGCCCCATAAGCCTGACTAGCCTGGTCTGCAAGGCTATGAAGTGCATCATCATGGAACTCATTAACAAAGACATTGGGAACCTCCAAACACTTGACCCGACCCAGTTCAGCTTTGTTAAGGGCAGATCATGCCTACTAAACCTGGTTGACTTCTTTAAGACAGTCACCAAGGCCATAGATGAGGGAAAAGTGGTTCACACAGCCTACCTTGATCTCGCCAAGGCGTTCGACACCATTCCTCACTTGGGTATTATAGAAAAACTCACCAGCCTGAACATAAACCCCTACGACACAAGATGGGTTGCCAGCTGGCTTACAGACAGAACTCACACGGTAAGAATAGTGGGCTCCAGGTCCGACTCGAAACCAGTCACAAGTGGTGTCCCACAAAGCTTGGTTCTGGGACCCCCTACTGTTCGGCATATATTTCTCAGAAGTACAGGCAAACACAAGAGGACTATGGCTAACCAAGTTCATCGATGACTGCAAACTGGGAGCTATAATTGACTGTCCGGCTGACATGGACATCCTTCAAAAAGGTCTTACTGAGACAGACACCTGGTGTCAAAGACATGGCCTCAAGCTAAATGCCAAAAAATGCATTGTCATCCCATTTGGGAAAAACAAAACACCCTTGAATTACCACATAGGTGGCAGCCCCCTTAATACAGAAGACGTAATAAGAGATCTGGGGACCCAGGTAGATAGTAATCTCTCCTTTGACAATCATATTACCAGATTAGTTAGGAAATCCTTTTATGTGGCCCATCTAATTACTAAGGGGTTTGCATCTAGAAATAATGAGGTTATAGTGCCCCTCTACTCGTCACTCATCAAACCCATCATAGAGTACAATGCCCCATTTGGGATGCACCTCACAAGACATTTCCAACAGCTGGAAAGACTACAAAAGCACCTCACCAAGAGGATTACTGGCCTCAAACATATGTCCTATGCAGCCTTACTGAAAAAACTCTGGCTGTACTCAGTGACATATCGCTTACTCAGAGGTGATCTCTGCCTGACTTACAAAGCCATGTCCAATTCAGAATTGATGGACATGCTCCACCTAAAGAAATCCAAGTCACTGCGAGCCATGTGCTCTAGTGAGCTAAACCTCACCACAACAATAAATAGAACATTCTGGAGGGATAGATTCCTGTCACAGAGACTCCCCATGCTTTGGAACAAAATTCCTAATTACATTAGGCAGAGCCCCTCACTAACACTCTTCAAGAGAAGCCTTGACGAGTGGATGGGTAACAGAAAATACACCCCTGGGATCACTTCATTGGATCTGCTTGACAGAGACTCAGTTAATTAATCAATGAGGCGGTGAAAGCTGACACACTCTGGCTAGGCTTATAAATGCCCTCAGGCAGATAGCCTAGTACCTACCTATGAACCTACGAATATATATATATATATATATATATATATATATATATATATATATATATATATATATATATATATATATATATTTATATATATATATATATCTATATATTTATTTTTATATATACATATATATATATATATATATATATATATATATATATATATATGGATTTACTTCAAATTATTGAATACTTAGTTTATTGAATCACATTTCATCGAACCTTACTTCATCGAATCTTATTATATCAAACTACTAAAAGGAAACCCAGGAAAGGAACCACTGGACCACCAGCACAAAACAACAAACAGAAACACAAAGAAATCCTCCAGGTATACCCCCCAACTAAACATACCAACTCAGAGATCACACTACAGTGGAGGAAGGGCAGAGTTCATCATGGTGGCCAAATGTTTCTTTTCCCAGGGTTCCTTTTTGCAGCTCCGGGAGTTTGATATAATGAGCTTCGATGAAGTGAGGTTTGATGAAATGTGATTTGATAATGTAAGTACTTAATATTTTGAAGTAGACCTATATGTAGATAGATAATTAGATATAGATATATAGATAGCTATAGATACATATGCATGTTGCCCCTGAAATGATAAAGTTGGTATTTGTTAACACATGGATAATCAAGTCCAGTTCATTAACACCCATTTCAGTGAAGCATGGGACTGGGGCAACAAACTTGGTAATGAGAGAGTGTTGGACTTGCCCCCCTCCCTCCCTCCCCCAACAGAACTGATGTTTAAGTCCATTGCAAAGCTTATATTTTTATACATTTGTTAACTAATTCCACTGGACACAAGTGTCCTTTTTAAATGGCATATGATGAGCACTGCCTACTTGAATGACTTGTTCAGAGTTAGAAAAAAAGGCAAATGGAGTTGGAATAAATCTGATACTGTATCTGACTATAGAAAGAATATTGTTATCAACTCAGAGACTGAAAAGGAAGTAGATGCTTTGGATTCAAAGATTTTTGGGTTGATTAGTAGTGGCTCAACTATCTTACAAATGCCTGTACATACATAAATCACAATTTACAGTAACACATGCTAATAACAATAAAAAAAGGTTCTACGGCAACACAAAATGGTCACTGCAAACTTTGTTGCAATAAGTTACCCCGTCTTAGAATTACCATGTGTGTGTGTGTGTGTGTGTGTGTGTGTGTGTGTGTGTGTGTGTGTGTGTGTGTGTGTGTGTGTGCCACATAATAATTTTGTACTGCAGGGTAACTTCTTTCTACCATTCCATTTCCTACTGCTTGACTTTTCTGTTCACCAAACTTTCTAATGAAATGTCTGACAAATGGGGAAATGAGTGACTCACAACTACCAGAAAAAGGGCGCGAACACCACAATTAAATGCATTAATGATTACAATGTTTACTCATACAAAATAGTTTTAAACGCATGCTTTTGATTTTCACTGGTCAATATGTACCAGTGTGGCATATTGTCATCTTCCTGTGCTACCACTGAACGTTTTTGAAATCAAGTGCCTCATAATCTATAACACTGGAAAGGGTTAGTCAATCTTGTGCTCTTACAGGAGACTGTCTTTCAAACCAATCTATCTCTAAGTGCCACTTAGCAATCATTTAACAAAATAGCAGTCACTTTCAGCCTTGTGTAATATTATGTATGTTATCAAAGATGCTATACATTTTCAGTCATGACTGTGGAATTCAGTCAATAATGCAGACAGGTGGTTTGGCTTTTGGCTTGTATTCTTATTTACAAGCTTATATTCATTTCTAGCTTCTGCTCTCTCCACACCAAGACCATTTCTTAAAGCTCAACCTATTCAACTACTTTCAGAAATAAAATCAACTGTCGATATTCTAATTAGCCTTACTGGATTATAAATATATATATAGGCTTATAAATGCCTTAGGGCAGATAGCCTAGTATAAACCTATAAACCTATGAACCTATGGACCTGTATGCTAACAAAAAGTCTACGAATTAGCATGGAGGATTAAGGCCTTGAGCAGGTAATAAACTGCTGCCTGTGGTCCAGGGTTTGATTTTGTCAGCCTTCATTTGCCTAATTGTGCGGTTGTGAGCAAGTCGCTTAACTGGAAAGTGCTCTTGGGCTGAGTTGGAAAAAAGTTCTGCATGTTTTAGTGCTCTGCCTCTGTAAATAAATGTCACTTTGAAGGTACATTACACAAAAACACAAACTGCTCAATGCTTCAGGACAAGCCTTAATACTCAGAGCTACAATTATAATAACATTGTTAAAGGAACTGGAATATTTTTCAGAAAAATGCTCTTGCCTATATTCCTGTATCATAGTCCATAGTTCAAGATTACTGCATAAGCCCAAAAAGGGCAGTTAAAATGCAGACTCTGGAGTTACAGAATAGACTCTATACCCCATCCAAATATCAATAGCTGTTTTTTAATAGTTGTAGACTCACTTTACATATATGAAAAAGGCAGCCTGTTCCATGAGCTAATCATTGACTGGGAAACCTACTTTTTGTTTCATGATGTTCTACATCTAGTGATCTGAAACTATAATCTCCACCCACTGACTTACATTTAGAGTGTAGCAATTTTACACCGATTAGTAAACAAAAATTGTTCATTGTGGTTAGCCCTGTAAGTTAGACATACCATATAAATGCCTATAACTAACTGAATATAAACCTATATAATATACCCTTACAGCACGTGGAAGATAACATTTACATTTTTTTTGGTAAATTTTCATTAGCCATCTTTTAGAGTTAACATATCAGAATTACCAAAAGTGCAAAAAATGTGAATTATGATTAGCCAGTGGGTGACACATTTAATTTAGCCAAAAAAGAGGAATATTGTGAAGTAAAGATCTTAAGAATTAACCCTACAGGCCTTAGAGCTTTAGATTTTGTTATGTGTGCCAGATGTTTAAATTTCAAGTTATTACACAGTACAATTCCTAAATCATTATAGCTGCCAAGTTCCTTATTAACTACATTTTCCATAGTTCTAAGAGTTCTTAAAGATTGTATACCAAAGAAATGCCACATTTATCTTTATTAATTTATAAATAGTGTTTTTTTAACAAAATAAATTTCCAAGGTAAGTATTACATTTGGCTATATCAGCAGGGTATGCCACAAGGGCTCCAATTTTCATATCATCAGCATATGATGACTCTTATATTGGGAAGCCTTAAGAAACTATTTTAACCAAAAAGTGAACCAACACAGATCCTTGTGGAACTCCTGCCTGAAATGGTTCCCAGCCTAAATTGTAGTCATAATCTTAACCCTTTTAATGTCTATCCAATAACCAGTTTTGCATTCACCTAAAAATATATGGATCAATAGGAATATATGACATTGGTCAGTCCTTCTTTATTTTCTTCTTCCATTAGACTGATGACTTTGTGCACGTGATTGTATTCCTACTTTCTGTTTGCATCTCAGATTCATAGGTTCATAGGAGGTTACTAGGTTATTGGGCCTAGGGCCTTTATAAGCATAACCATGTTATACCCTTATTCTCTTATTGACCAAGTTGTATGGTCTATATTTGAGCAAGAGTCAATGATCAGCACCAACTGCCCTTATCCAATAGGGGCACAGGTGACACCCTCCGGGGAAAATTTATGCACCCCCATACAGTTGTCTAGGGTCATTGAGGAGCTAGTTTTACATGAATTGGGAGTTTATTCCAGAGGAGTGGCAATCTCTGGGAGACATATCTGTCTCTCCAACATGTCCTGTTAATGTTGCAGGCTAGGTTAAGATCCCTAAAGAGAGTGAATCTTGTCCCATTTGACTTGCGGATGTGCAGCATTTCCATTAGGGCAGGATCTGAGACTGCTCTGCAGGCCAGTCATAAGTCGTCTCTCAGCCTATAAGATACAAAGTACAGTGACAGGGCCTTCAGTCTGCCTATGTAGGTCATGTGCTGAAGGCCATGAATTTTCTTAGTGAGAAACCTCTGAGGTCTCTCCAGCTGCTGTAGGTGTCTGGTGAGGTACATCCAGAAGGGAGCATTGTACTTTATTAGTGGTCTGATGAGGGATGAGTACAAGGGATTTATAACATCCTTAGCTCTGGATGTGATGCCCTTACTTATGAGATGTGCAATATAGAAGACCTCCCTTACCACTACGGACACATGGTAATCAAAGTTAAGGTTGCTATCAACCTGTGTTCCCAAATCTTTCACCACAGGGTTTGAGCTAAGGGGTACTATTAATATTGTAATTTGCAGGGCCTTCCCTTTACCAAAAGGGATGATACATTTTTTCATGTTTAAGTCAGTGGCTTTGGCACCAATCATTTGTCTGGTAAGCCCTTTTTATAGTATATCAGCATTGCTAGGTGACTCAATGATTGCACCCAGTTTACAGTCTTCGGTGAGCTTGGTAAGCCACAGGCCATCTATTTTCTCATGGACTTCTGAGAAATAGATTCCAAACAGTAGGAGGCCCATCACAGATCCCTGTGGTACATCACTGGCAACTGGTCTGCTGGTAGAGCTGGATTCCCCACTTTGACAATATACATTCTGTCGGTGAGCCAGTTGGCTACCCATCTAGTGACATATGGATTAATTCACAGCTGTATGAGTTTCTCAATGATGCCTGAGTTGGGAATTGTGTCAAAAGCCTTGACTAAGTCAAGGTAGGGTGTATGTACTGTTTTGTCTTCATCCATGGCTTTGGTGACATTCTCAAAGAAGTCCACCAGGTTTAATAAGCATGATCTACACTTAACAAAGCCAAATTGGGTTGGGTTAAGAGGTTGAAGGTCACCTATGTCTCTGTTGATAAGGTCCATAATAATTCTCTCCATGGCCTTGCAGATAAGGCTAGTTAGGCTTATGGGTCTATAGTTCCCAGGGTCGGTTGATGGACCCCCTTTGTGCAAGAGAATTACTGTTGCTGTTTTCCAATCAGCTGGGACAAAGCCAGTACTTAGACTGTGGTTGAAGAGATTGCCAAGTGGTTCTTCTAGGTCCTGTTTTATACCATTTAGTAGGCAGCCTGCGATGTCATCTGGTCTCATAGAGACTGTGTTTTTGGCCACAGAGAGTGTGGTTATGACCTGCTCTTTGGAGATACTAGGTAGAGGACTGGTGACAGTATGCTTTGGGGTATGTCTGGTGGGGATGGGGGGTGATGTTTGCACCATATTTGTATGCTAGCAGGTTGACAATGTCCTCATGGTCAGTATAATTGATACTGTCCACTACTAGTTCAGCACAAAGCTGGGCTTTCCATTTTATATGTTTGACATAGCTAAATAATGCTTTGTGATTATCCTTAGCTAGGGTTGCTAGTTTAGCTTCATAATTGGCTTTAGAGGACATTGCAAGAAATCTAATTTGCTTGTTCAAGCTGTGGAGGGTGTCCTTCCTCTGCTGAGCCATTTTCCTCTTGTTCTTGGGCATTAGTTTCTTCCTCTTGTTGTATAACCTATTTATGCTTGATGTCCAACAGGGTGGCTTGATTTTTATGTGAGGGCCTTGTTTTGATCTGTTCAGGTACAGCTGAGTCTATACATTTGTATAGGTGTTTATACAAGGCATTTGTCTACCTCTGTATAGGAGTCATTGTTGACAGTGGTAGCGGGGGGGGGGGGGGCATTCCAAACTATTTTTGCCATCGCTTAGGAGGCTATAGTTTGCATTGGAGAAAATTTTCATCCCTTTTGTCCTTTTTGCTCTAGTACAGAGTCAGGTATGATTGTTACTTCAAACAACACTGATTTGTGATCAGACCTTAACAGGGAGGGCAAAAGCAGGGGGTAATTCAGAGACCCCTATGTTGGTGACTACTAAGTCTAGGACATTTGAGCCCCTTGTGGGGGTAGACTATCTGTTCCAGGGCATTTGTATTAACAAAGTCAGGTAATATTAGGCGGAGTGAGTTTGTGCTCATATATGACTCCCAATCGATGAAAGAATAGTTGAAATCATTCATGACCAAGGTGTTTGGCTGTATACTGAATGACTCAAGTAGGACCAGGCAGGCAGAGTGGCTCTTGTGGTTCATAGTGTGGGACCTATAGCTAACAATGATATGGAAGGGGGTTTTACCTACAGTTAGTTGGACTTGGAGTAGCTCTAGGGAGTCATACTGTTTGACCAGTCTTGAGGTGTATTTGTCTTTAATGAAGATGGATATACCTCTGCCTTTGGTTCTTTCATGTTTGTTTTGAGATCTGAACATGTGGGAAGCATTGTAGCCTTGCATGGCCAGGGTGCTCTCTGCAACCTTGAACCATGTCTCTGTAACTGCACAGTCATTGACATCTTCCAAAGTAAACAGTGCTTCCAGTGAGCACCATTTCCAATTTAGACTCCAGCAATAAGCAACATAACCTTTAGCTTGTCTCTAGCAGATTTTTTTTATGCCAGAAATTTTGTTGTTATGACATTGCCTAAAAAAGGCACTATGGGGGAGGCAAGTACCTTTGCCAGTAATCAAAAGTCAAGAGGTGACAGGTAAAGACCACCTTGGTCATCATTTTCAGTTCACAGTGACCATGAGCCTTCAATCCTGATATCAGCACTTTTCTTGCCAAATGCCACTCCAGATCATGACAGGTTTTCTCCCAGATCTTTTACTCAGTCATTGTAATTCATTGACAATTGTGTAGGCTTCATGCAAAGCCTAAATGATGCTTATGTGTTAGTGTGATCAGCAGCAGTACTCATCTCATATGCATACTGCTCATCATGCCAACATGAATACAAGTAAGTTACCATGGCCAGCATCAATGCTGGCAGCCAGAAAACCATGTTGAGCAGCATGAGCATGTGCAGTAAACAAATAGGCTTATCTAGCAAACCTGTGAAGCTTGCTCACATGACAGCACAAAGGGCTACATAAAGCAAATAATGCAAGCTGTTCACAGGCAGGGTTAGTGTAATGAGTGTGGTGTGCACATAAATGAAACATATAAATATAAAAATAAGTAGGAGGGGATGTGAAACAGCAAGGACAACAACAACATATATATTACCAGAAAGAGATGTATACAAAAAGATGTAAGAGGGGAGGTAAATGTTCCAGATCTAGTATGATAATTAATGTGACGGTGCTTATGCCACAAAAATAAATTTGTAATAATAAAATTTCAGAATATGGATGTTAGAATAAATAATGGTGGTCACAATTCCTGAACAAATGTAGGTAAATAAAAGCAGACATAATGTTATAGGATGTGACACTTGCACAACTTCACATTGTAACAGAGGGGAATTATATGACATATGAATGTCATTGACATGCTGACTTAAGATGACAGCTTGCAAGGACGATGCATGTATAATAGGATATTTGCACAACATGTATTTTGTCAGTATAACACAGAAAATAGGAATGGCACAAAAGCTACAAACTCCTTTTGCAAAAAATCATACCCATGCCATCAGTGTAAACACTGACCTGTGAATTAACTGTGTACACCACAGAAATAGGCCAGACACATGTATGAGGAGGATCACAGTTGAAGGGATTTATGCACCTGAATATTCTAATAGTTATTCGTCCCATATGTAGGTATGTGTGGTGTTACAATTATGGAAGCAGAGTATGACATACATAATACCCTTGTGTAAGGCATTCCTGCTGACACAGTTATTATCTAGACAGATAAGAACAGATGGAACCCCCACACTGTGATGCAATGTATTCGTCAGAGCCGTGTATTGTTGGCATTTCCAACTGGAGGTAACAATGGGTATTGACGCACAAAAAAAAAAATGAAATAAATTTGTGAATTAAGAAAGGATCCCTGAAAATGAATGTCATATCTGCACGTCAGACTAATGGCAATTAAATAAGAATGCTCATGTGCTCATGATTGTGATCAGCCCTATATCAATGTTCTGTGGTCAAGGATAGCTTCTCTGTATGTCTGTACACATACTTCCCAAAAACTGGGGCACACTCATATATATCACAGTACTCAATGCATGTGTCAAGGTTGCACTCTCACCATTACATCGTCAGAAAAAGTGTGTACTTTCAGGAAAACCAAAGGTACATTTACATGTGTTCATGTTAAATATCAATGGATAAAATTGACATGATGTAATGGTTGTTGTGTGATGTCAGTACATTCACACAAAATAAATCCCTATGCTAGAATTGAGCATGAAGCTGTACAACCTCTTCAAATAACAAAACAGCTATTAATTACATTCACCACAGTGGAACTGTCAATACAGTTGTTTATGTCCACCTATGTGAAGTCATTCAATCACCTGTACTTTATCTGCCCATAAATTTTATCTGCTAAAATTGATGGGAGAGGCCATTGTCACTGTATGCATACAAAGTATAATTGGGGTGGATGACTCTCCTGCAGAACAGTTAAGGACACAAATGTGTACAGTCACTCAATACTGGTTTGGAACACTTACCTAACAGTTGATAAAATCAACACCATAGTGGGATTAATGCAAGTGCCATGGTATAAATGCATCAAGAATTGCAATATTTGTGGTCATGTGAAAGCATTATATCATGTGTATGAATCAAAGAATATGTTCCCCTGTATTTACAAGAAAGATTCTTACAGTATGTCAGAAAATATTTACTGATGGTAGGTATACCCAAACACACCTGTAGCCCTTTGCTGTAGCCACTGTGATTACAGAACAGCAATTATGTAGTATGTGGATATAATCCTGTATTGGAATACTTGCCTTACTTAGGCAACAACGTACATTACATTGTCTCATGTCCTCAGTCCTGAGGAGGTGTCTCACTACCAAAGGAAATGTTGAGTATACTCTTCTAACAGGAAACAAGATCTACACATGAAAATAGCACATGTGGGTGACAACACTTTTAACAACATGCACACTGACTGTAATCGGTGACATTGTGATTTAAAATATATAGCTGACATCACAGGCTATGAATGTTTGCTGAAACACAAGCACAAAAACAGATTTATTTGATGACTGTAATGCTGCACATTTCAATGTATTACCTCACCATTGTGTATTACCTTCATGTTTCTGCTACAACATGATTGTACAGCACAAGCCCACTGTATAGATATTCATCAGATTTGTATTTGCAGCTTGTTCTGCAAAGTAAGAGGAAGAAACACACACTCATAAATAACAGTCATTCCTGTATTTGAACTCCCAACCAGTGTACTGGCACAATATACAAAGAACTGTATTCCATGCATGCACTACAGGATAACTCTGATTGCATGTGAGACACACTACATCTTTGAAAGGTTGACATAAGCTTTGTCATGCAAAGGAGACATGTGGAAAAATGGCTTTCACAGCTATGTGCAATTCTAAACACAGTGAATATTAAAAGGATTAAGATACTCCTGCATTTATTTGCATTCACACACACAATCAGGAGAGTCTCACTGCTGCAGTTCAACCCCTCCACCCATCAGCTGATAGAATCTACAAATCAGTGTATTATACTCATGTGTCACAACAGAGGTATGCATTTAGTGGTGTGAAAGTGCATTACTGAAATCATGACATCATCAGTGTGTTGCTGGGAGCATGCATTTGTAGACAGATTGAAAAGGGGATACGGGATTGACCTAAGAATATAAATGTTTCTCATAAATGTGAGTCAAATGAACAGACCTGTTGACTTAATCCTCCAATGACAAGATGGACCTGCCATCACAGACAAGTTGATTCTTGTGAGATTAGAAACCCTAACCTATCCAACTATGCAATCTAGAGAGCACAGTACTTAACACAAGCACTACCACAGAAGTCTAACTTTCATAGTGTGAGAGTGCACTTTATACAGGATGACATCAGTGTAGGGTTGCAGAGACTATGATGCTGGGAGAAGGGCCTGATATTGATGTGGACTCACCCTACAGTGTAAAAATTAACTCCAGGCTACTACTTTTCTGTGGACAGCAGTAGTTAAGGTCATATTTGCATAGCTCCACATGTGCACAAGTTGGCTGCTGTGAGATTAGAACCACCTATCTATCTAACTATGCAATCCAGATGGCACAGTACTTAAAGTAAGCACTACCACAGAAATCTTGCCTTCAGACTGTGAGAGTGCATTTTATACAGGATGACATCAGTGTGATGTTGCAGAGAAGATGATACTGGGAGAAAGCTCTGATATTGATGAGCAAAGTGGACTGTTAATACCAAGCAATACTTAATGCACCAATGCAAGAGGGATAACAGATATGTTTTCTGTGTGTCAAGGATGTATGTGGTTGTATATGATTTCTGTCAGTGTTGCAGTGCAGACCCAGTTGTCCAGAATGAAGTGGTCAATTAAATATTTAATTCACTGCATTTCATGAGTACATTACACAATTTCCAGGTAATGAAGTAATATCATCAAGTAGCAATATTTTTTGTGCCAAATCTTTTCCTAAACCACAATGCTGTGAAACATATTTACGTGGATGTTGACAAAGTATTAGTGCATGCATGTCTAGACTTTGATGTGTTGAACTCAGACTGTGAAGTCCCAATGTTTAGTGGTGTTCATTGGTGCTCCCTTGCAATCTTTGCACAAATTAGAATCACAGAGGTAATGTTATGATTCTGATTACATTTACAACAGACCGGTTTTATCTTCACATGTGGCATACATATGCTCCACATGTTTTGTCATACATTTCAATGTTAGCTGCACAGTTTAAATCACAAATGGAGTGTTTTGTTTGCCTTCCACATTTGCTTGATGATATGCTGTTAGCAAACAAGAGTTCTCTGATGAAGGAAACAGTGAAACACTACATTTGGTGATCCTTCTACAGTGCAGACAGGCTTAGAAGTGATGCATGACTGTCAGCACTCTGGACAGTAGTACTAAGTGGAGAAAATACACCTGTTAACCTAGCTTTCTCTGTGGCACAAGGTGTAAACTCTCTGAGCTAAATTGAAAAAACAGAGTTGAAGCAGCATTTGACTCCAGTATGCATATGATTTTACAGTGTCAAAATATGATTATTAAATTAACTTTTTATCATGACTTTAAGAATACCTAGGAGTGACTGTTATACATATGTTGCCAGGCAAAATGTGCATAAAATAGCTATGAAATAATATTTTATTGCTGCTACATACGAAACATGCTTCAAGTGAAATCACAAATTAACTGAGTATACAATGAGGTGCAAGGCAAACACTCATTACATTATGCAATAACACCTGAAATACCATTTAGCATGACATATTACAGTTATTCATTGCCAGACCTTGAGCAACTGCTGAGCACTACAACTGATAAAACATAAGGGGCTTACAGAGACACATATGCAGCTCATTCACAGGAAAGACACTTATAAAAACAGGCAGCATGAGTTTCACCTAATGCTGGGTACAAACCATTGTCAAGATGAAAAATTAAGTTTGCAGACTTGAGCTTTATCTCTAGACCCTACCAAGGAAATCCTTCTTCACAGATATCAAAATATCACCTTTGAAAAGTCAATGATACCTTATGTAGCACATGGAAGTTTTAGGTTTTATTGTTCAGTAAAGTGAAGACAAACATAATATGCCATAACATGAAATTTACATCCACCAGCTTAATGAATAGCCAACAATACAAAGGGGTGAGAGACAAGGGCTGAAAACAGACACAGATACAGAGACACATATGAAAGGATGGTATTATGGGTTATTAGTGTGCATCTTTATGGTGTGTCCTCAGTATTAATCAGTGATGCTCTGTATCAGTAAGTGATGGCTGGGGGATGAAGAAGCTGTAGGACAGGCAAAAGATGAGAATGATATGGGTAGAATAAGGGTGATTTAATCATTTGTCCTTATGGGCATGGATGCGTTTGTAAATGATTTTTTGCAAAAGAATTCAAAATGTGTTCATGAAATGTTAATGGATAAAAATGAAGATGTATGTCATTAAACATATCATGGAAATAATGTGTTGCAATGGCCAAAAATCAATCTTCAGACAAGTGATTCATGTCAACGCTCCACAAATGAAGTTGCACTTTATTATATTCAGTAGTCAAAGCAGAGTAACTATTGCAAAGTATTGCCTTTATTCTGCCTTTACTCTGTATTGCAGCAGATCAGGTTCTTTAAGCACCTTTGCGTGAAAATAATTGGACTATTGTGGGTGATGGCAACAACTCATGGACAGCCATTCACCATCACTCAACATGGTAAGTGATGACAAACTCAGCACAAAGGTTAAGGGCAAAATATGAAGGCTTTGTCATGGTCCATTTCTGACTCTGTGTTGTATGTGATTCTATTGTTTGACCAGTTTAAAAATGTGAAAAAGGGGGTTGATAGGAAAGTAGTGAAATGGGGAGGGGGCAAAAAGATGGGAGGACATAGGGGCAAGAATCAGGAATTTACAGAACAGTAGTGGGAGAGAACCATAGCTATCCACTTCCTCACAACATAAATGTAGACATGTAGCCAGAATTTGTTGATTTTGGACTGTCACCACACCTTGGGTAGGTGACAACAACAAAATAATGTTGTACAGTCAATTGTACCAAATCAAGTGTAGCAAAAAGACACATTGGTAAAGTGGAGAGCTATGTATGGGTCATTCATTTTTGGTGGGAGAGGTGCCCATGTTTACTTTTTTTCCCCAAGAGTGAGAGGAATGTTAGTCAAGATGATTAAGTGAGTAAGCAGATGCAGACATACTAGACAAACAAGACAGATAAGGATGGTGATGAACATAAAAGATTGGGGGACACAGTGATTGGGGATAGATAGGCTGCATTGAAGGCACACCCACATCAAACCTGTGAACAGTTAGAATCTAGTTCCCACCCTCAGAACTGTCATCACTCCCTCCTGTCTCAGTTTCCTGTGTCAGTGCTTGACATGGCATCATCTTGCCAATGTAATGAAGTACATTTTTGATACAGCCAATTCAGGCACTGAGGCCGTTTTCCATATCCATAATACCCTCCACCATCTCTGTCAGCTCTTGGTGGGTGGCAAAATCACCACTTCTTCTAATACTTCTCCAGGAGGGTACAAGCTACCAGGGCAGTGCTACCTGATGCAGCTGGACCAGTTAGGTAGGGATTGTAGAGGCAGTGCTGACAGCTTGGGAACCTGATGTGCTGGGTATCAGTGCTGCAGCCTGTGGAGAGATGCTAGGATGATCTGCAGCTGCCGGGCTATATCTCAGTGCTGCATGTCAGTTTTTGTAAGCAGTTATATATGACAACAGAACCATTTTAAGCCATATAAGTTATGCCCCACCCCACCCCCCCAAAAAAAAGAAGAGAGAAAAATATTGAGAGAGAAGGGGTGGGGTGAGACAAAAACAAGAGAAAGTTAGATCCATGGCAAATCACATGACTATATAATTTTAGAAAATACACATTTATGATTATCCAGTATATACACCTATGTCATATCCAGGTATGATGGGTAGCTCTCATTCTGTTGAACCATTGATCTGTTGCATTGCTATCATATTATAAATATAAGTATTTATTACTGTATTGTCATATTGCTACAATTGCAATAGTTATTAGGCTTATAGTAAGACGTCATGCATAAATACCTTGTGCTCCGAGACAGGTTAACCTCTCTTGGTGAATCTCATGGATTGCTGCAATGTTTTCAGCAGCTGTACAAAATAGAACAAGACAAGAAGAGACATGAAAGTATGTTGAATAACAGTCTTGGATGGATACTGTATTCTATAGCATATAATATAGATAAGTCAGTACACTTTCACAACTGTGTGATGTCAGGAGTCCTAAACCTATCTTCTATTGGGTTGGAGGTCCTTCTTGCAGCATTTCAGGTCACTATAGTGGTGATGGCAATTCTCTTCAGTATATGGGATAGTAGTTACACTGCAAACAGCCTTGGCTACTCCATTCCAAGCCTGAGTCTTAGAATGAGCTCCATTATAGTCTCCCTGCAGCAGCTTATGGCTGTAGTGCTTCACAAGGTGGGCCACAAAAATCCTGGACTCTTCAATATCCCACCGCTGTGCTCTAAATTTAGCACCATCATCTCCTACACCTGCCATGCCTGCAGAAATCATGCAGGAACTGTAAGTATGGCTTGGCATCATATTCCAACCTCCAATTTAATGGCTTGTACTCAAGTATGCACAACCATGTCAATTGCATTTGTGCAATGGTAAGCACTCAGAGACATTTGTAAGCAAAGCAGAAAGTATTCTATCAAACAGCAAAGAAGGTGTGAAATATGGAAATGAGATTTGCCATGTGTGATGCACAACATATTCATACTTTTTTGAGAAGTTTAGCACTGACAGCTTCAATGACTTGTCTTGTTAACCTTTGTGTTTTGGATGGTAAATAGGATGACATGGCAGACAACTGTCTGGAATTACACACTCTATAAAGTTAGTAATTTCAATCAAGTTGATTATTTGTTAGTGCTACAGGAGAACTCCTTTTCATCCATGTTCATTATAAATAAACTTTATTTTGTATGCATGGATAATTATTTCACATAGACCTGTAAGTGTGTGAATTTAGGAAGTAATGTGAGATGCATTCCCATGAAAGTGGCAGTGTTACTGTTTATAAATGTATGTCAGATGGATAGACTTTCAGGAGCTGATTAATACAGTTTGGGGTATGATACATACATACCTCACTACACATACTGTCCCAAACACAGAGTTGGTCTATGTGAGGAGAGGAGATGATTTTAACTTGGGTAGTCTGCCCATCATAGATATGAAAGTGAATTTTTGTTCCATTATCACAACTATCCTGCTTAAACAATTATACACACATTCAACAGTGTTTCATAACTAAATCAGTAATGACATATGCTACTCACAAATATTAATTTACGATAGCATTAATGAGACGTGTATTGCAATAAACACAATTATGATATCCATTTGCATGTAGTGTTACCTTCCTAATCAAAGTGTTTAGAAATTGCATTCTGACAAAGTTTGTAAAAATAATTATCATGATTTGAACCCTGGATCACTTGTGTTTTGTCTCTAAAGTCAGTGCACTTACACCTGGTGCAACAGAGACAGCTGCATAGCTGGTAGATGTTCTCCACTCAGTACTGCCCACGGTAATAATGTTCACAAACTGCCGCTAAGCCTGTTTGTGCTACAGAAGGCTGCCTAATTAACATTTTTCACTTTTTTCCTTGGGCAGGTAAGTTTATTTACAATCTGCTCAGCAGTGAGCAAGTGCACAAGGCAAGAAACAGGAAAAAAGCATATGAAGTTATGATGAAAGTGATTCCTACATCGGTAGCAATAATTTCCTAGTCCCTTCACACTGTATGGATATGAAACCCAGAGAAACTGTGTTAAGCAGCCAAAGGCACTGCATATACAGCTTCTGTCACTGAAACAGGTATACAATATGCACATATCACTCACTCATTTAAAAATATCAAAAAGCAGTAATGAAATTACACAGGTAAAAGAACATATATAACAATTTATATTCCACACAAGAAATCACAAGCTGCATTTTTACTCTCATTAACTGCTTCGTAGTGCTGCCACTCAAGAATGTGCTCTGACAAAATGCACACAAATGAGGAACACAAAAAAAGAAAAGACAATTGTCAGTAGTAAAAATATAGGGTAATACTAATAAAAAGTTAGGATTGCGAAGCTTCCTAGGTCTTTCTGTGGTGCAATTTTATCATATACTCAGAAAATTTGCATGAACTCTGTCAGGCAGCACAGTAACTGGAAATGAATCTTCATCTCAGTGCAATAACAGCACACAATCAGTTGCATTTCTTATCCCTGTTTGCCACAACACAGGACTAGAAAATGTTACTTTCTCATCTGTCTGAGCATGTCTAGATCAATGTCATACTGACCAATGCATTACACTAATAATAGTCCTTACCATTTTAATGTTATTTTCCCAACACTGCAAACTAGCTCTTTTCTTTATTTTCTGAACATCTTCCCCTCCTCTCAGATTAATTACAGAAATGCAATGTTATGGCCATTTATCTGCATCTTTGTTTCAATGTGTAATATAGCTGATCAGCATTTCAGACAGATTTTAATTAGAGGATGGACAGTATGCTTTTATCTTGTTAATATTATTGTCATAGCTCTCAAAGTGCTTATGTCATTTTATTGTAAGTCTACTCTGCATGATAAAAAACACTACAGAGAGAACAGTCACTTCAGTATTGCTTGTTGTTGTAGTTAGAGCAATCAGAAACAGCTACAAGCCATTAGCAGCTAACAAGCGTTATTGTGCATGTAATCGTTTAGCTATGTACACTGTGTTTACATCCCCTACACCAAGAGATTTTTTGGTACTCAGGAATGCTAATGATTTCATACCTAATTTGCATCTTCACAGTGCTCAGAGGGCTGAATCTACATTATAGAAAGTTAATGGTATAGCTATGGAAGTAGAAGGAGAGAATGACTGGATACAGACACAACATTACTGATAGTTGGAGGAGATTTTGCTACAGATCACTGCAAATTTCATAAGTTAAGGTTATCTTCTACACAAACTGCTTACATTTTCATATTTTGAATTTACTTCAATATGCAAAAGAAAAAAAAAATTGTGATGTATGCAGTTTTAAAATTTCACTGTTGCTGTAATGCATATATGGCAGTTCTTACTGTGCTGTCCATGTTAGGATGCTTACTTCACAGAATTGTGTTATTTGCTATTGTGTGACTGTCTCAACCATGTAGATGACTCATTGGCTAGATTAAGTGACACACTGGATAGGGCAGTGTCTGAAGGTACATCTGCTGGGGGATGGGCAGCATCTGGTTGTCTTTGGTGTCACACTTGGCCTACTGCCCCCACCGTATGAGCATGATGATGACTGTGCCATGGGCTTTAATCATTTAGGTTTGATTTAGGTTTGCATATATGTGTGATGCACAGAGTGGATAGGTATGAGACTGACAGCATGCAGGTAGTTTATCTTCTTACACATCTGTTCATATACTACAGGTTCCACACTTTCCTTGACATTACTGCAGTTATGAGTCATGTACTTTAGGGCTGTCTCTGTGATGTTATCCATACACAGACATTACATATATAAGTAATGTTTGTGGACATCAGCTGGCATTACTTTTAATGTTTGTATGTGCTTAGGTTGTTATGTGTATTGCTTTGCTGGAGACTGTGTATGCTATCAGTTGCCTCTTACTTGCTGGGCACATGTGTTAACCTTTGTGTCTTAGGTGCTGAGTGTGTATCCTATCCTTTACCTCCTAACCAGGTCAAGGGCATATTGACTATGTTTACATCTGCTGGCTACCTCTGCAGCAGGATGTTTTCCCTCAGATTCCTCTTCTGCACATGCAGGAGGTGCTGGCCTGGCCTGTGGTCCAGGAATGTGTGATCCTGGCCCTTGCTGTCCCTGTTGCAGATTTTCTCAAGTTGATATTGTGCAACATGGCACAGACTGTGAGAATTTCTGCACAAGTATCTAGGTCATACTGCATGGCACACCTTGATGTGTCTAGACAGCAGAACCATGACTTCAGCATACCAAACATATGCTCTATGATGCTTCTATATTGACAATGGGTGTCACTGTAGCCTTCTTTGGTGTGTGTGTGTGTGCATTTCTGATGGGTGTCATGAGCCAGAGTTCCAGTACATAGCCTGCAACAACCAGTATATGGCCTTGTGGGGACATCATCCTTAGCAAACCTTGTGTAAGACGTAAGATGCGCCATATGTGTGGATCACGATAACTGCCTGGGTTGCCTGCACAGACATTGGGGATGGTCCATCGGCATTACAGACAATTCGACAGTTGACTGAGTGGAACCTCTTCTTGTTTCATGTTCACCAGGTGAGGCTTTTATTTCTATGTAAGTGCAGTCTATAGGCCCCCAAGACTTCTGGGATATATGCTACAGCATAGTGTTTCTTCATTGTTTTTGTTCTCTCCTCTGGTGTGTGCATGGAAAATGGATGTACTCCCTTGCATTTTGTAGCATAGCATTTAGATATTGGTGAAATATTCTGGAAGCTGAGGCCTGTGACACCCATAGTAAATCCTCTGTGGGTCTCTGGAATGTACCAGTAGCTAATATCCTTAATGATACACATACCTTAGTTTCAACTGAGATAGGGTCTCCTCAATTTCCCCTGGTTTGAGGTGGAGGGCAGCAGAGATTGCAGGCTTCCTGCAGTGTTTCCCTATCAGCCCTATATTGCTCTACTATTTTAATATCATGCAGTCCATGTTATGTTAAATGGGGTCTGAACACCTTTTTCTCCTTGAATGAAGTCTATCAGCACCATCAGCAGCAGCATAGATTCAGTATGTTGTACATTTACATGCAAGAGAACAACAGCAGCCCCCTAACATTGTTTTTTTTTTCTAAGTGTGATGGTGGGTGTATTATTGTAGGTTCTGGTGTTTAAGAGAAAAGACTACACCATCTCTACACTGTTACTTTATAGCTTCCTGAATGGCTCTGCCACAATAGATTGGTTCAATAATATGTAATTCAGCTGATTATGCTTTCATTAGCATACTCTGCTGTTTACCTTTGTTTGGCTGCTCTAGATGATGTGTAGGGCAGTTTAGTGAATACAAAACAGTGTGCTATCATGCACACAATCGTAGCATGAAAATTAGATGTTCACAAATCTGGCCAAATGTCTGCTTTACAATTGCTGAGAGATGACCACATTTGCACCATCAAATGGAAACTGTAAGGATAGCACAACTATAGGCAGTCTAAACCCATGTATATGAGTATTTCTGTATAGTACAGATAACATGTACTACATTTACACACAAGTGACAATTTTTTTTTATGTCATTTTTATTGCCACTCCCTGTGAGATGAGTCGCCACTGTATGCCACCAGTGTTGCAGTCAGACGTTTATCCCTGTATGTCATCTAAATTGTAATCAGGGGGTTATCCCTATATGCCACTAGTGTTGTAGTCAGGAGTTTATCTTTGTATGTCACCTACATTGTAGTCACGGCTTTATTCCTCTATGCCACACATCTGGGCTTCTACTTGTTGACAGAAGCCCTTCCACAGCACATATTAGAAAGGGATGGAGTCCTATGAAACCTCTCAACCTCTTAATACAAAAAATCTGTACAAACACTAAAATAATGAGGGAACAAAGGTCTAAAAATAGGGACAGATTTTAAATATAGTTCATATAAATGTAGAAAATTGCTAGAATAACAGGTTTTGTATTGTTATACATTTTCTGAAGGATATCAAGTCTGAAATTCAAATGTCTCTCGGTATTTGCTGACTTCAATCCTCAGTGATTTATCAGAAAACCACAAATTTTATGAGGAACAGACCAAAAATATGAGGCAAAAATCTGGATAGTCTGTGAAAACCTGGACAATTGAGAGGTATGAGTCCTACATATAAGTAGTTTCAGCCTTTAGGTTATTTGTGGTATGAAAATATTGAAGGAGCGTATGCATTGCTTCCACTCTGTTGATACAGCTAAGGATATTATCACTGTCATGGATGGTAAATACCAGCAGGTATGCCAGTCCTGTTGTACTTCATACAGGAAGTTACTGCAATGCTTTATAACATGACATTCCTGTGAAGTAAGGTGGTGACACTGAGCTTTGTTTTGTGTGTTATCATGTGGGCTTTGTGCTCTAGGTTAAATATCTGGTCACTGGCAGTGATACGGTGGGTAAAGTTTAACACAAACACACTCAGGGAATTTTTCATTATCTTCGTTATGGCTTAGATGCAACTGAATGCACTTTTCCTCACTAATGCCATCTTCAATTACAATGGAGCTACGCATCAGTGACAGTGTTTTGAGCTGATCTACAGTCTCTTTCAGCATAAACTTTTGCAAAAATTCAGTGGCATTTGACAACATGAAATCTTTGCACTTGCAAAAGCCCGAAATGTTGTCCCAGTAGAGCTTAACTTTTAAGTGCCTTTTGTCCTTCAAAGAGGTAATTTCATTGTTAAATCTGCTCAATGTGTTTGATCTACATAGATACAAACTTCTTGATAATATTTGACCAACGGTCATCACATCCAGACTTGGCTACACATATTGCTAAGTGTTCTTCTCTATAACATGTTTACCAGTAACCAGAACTGAACTCTTCAGTTCTGCAACAGTGCACTTGAAAAATCTGCTCAGAAACTTATTTGACATCTGGGACATTTATTGGACAGAAACAGAGAAATCTACATTTATCGTAAAAGAAAATGGCAACAAATAAAGATCTAGCATTGTGGAGTCTGACCATTCACCCATCATACAATGGCAAAGCTAGTGGGAATATTTTTCAAATATTCCTGCATGGTGTGCTGCACTCTGAAGCTACCCCCCCCCCCCACAAAAAAAAAAAAAAAAAAAAAAACTTCTTTTGAGCCAGTTCCAATAATATTCTTTTTCCTGTCATGAATGACCCCTGGTGTTTTGTGGATCACTTAGCCCCATTAGTCATCTTCTGTACTTGTTAGTACAGCGATATGTTTTGAAATACTGACTTTGAAATAATGTAATTTACAGGCAGGGAACTGTGCACTAAAGCTTTTGCTCAGTGATTCATTTCTCAGAGTTTGTATAACATGTTTGATGCAATGGTATATTTAGAATTTTTTGAGAGGGCTAATTAGCCTGATGACATTCTGCAGAAAGTGAAACTTATACCTTTGTTGTGGTAAGTTGTTGCATTTACTTGTGAAGTCAAACATTACAGCTGATTACAGTATTTATGAGAAGGAGAGGGCAGTTTTAATACACAGCTTGCTGTACCTTCTGATTTACTTTTCTCATGAAAATGATAGTTGCTCAACACACCTATATGTTTTTCAATACTTGTCACATATTTTATGTGCTACAAAGGAAAGAAAAGAGCATGAAGCAAGGTAGATGGCAGGGTGTTTGTGTCATATTTCCTAATTTAAGGAAACTAACAGGTAACCTAGGTAGCTTTAATGCACTGATATATTTCGGTCTTCCCTAAATTCTGTAACCTTGATAGGTATGAGGTTCCAATTTCCCAGCAGTGCACTTGTCTGTGATTGTGGTTCTAGTGACAGGTAAGTAACACCTCAACATCAAATGTGCCGTGCCCACTTCCACTCAAATGAATAAGTTTAAGAGATGTGGCATAGTGATTAATGTGTTTACCTCATAAATACAAGGTACAGGATTTGATTCTAAGCTTGTGTTATTGGCTAGGTTTAAAATGGTCCTTCAAGACAATTAACCTGGTATTCACCTGTGAACATATACAATTTTGAACTTTTGTTTTATTTGTTGTATTGCATTACTACATCACAGGTAGTTAGTAGGCATACTTTTCAGGAGAAATTTGAGGAGCCTAGCCCAATTTGACCATTTCCCAAAGCACTGTCTGGTTAAATGAATTGCTCAAGATCACATGATAGGCAAATTAAAGCAGAAGGAATGAAGCTGTATGCCACAAGATGCAGCACACTAATAGCTCATAGCCTTAGGCCTCTGCTCTAACTGCCTGACAATTTTCTGAATTATCTCTGATGTAATTTGTTACACACGCGCGCACGCACACACACACACACACACACACACACACACACACACACATATATATATATATATATATATGTATACCATTTAAACTTGTACGCATGGGCACTTGTTTCCCCAGGTCATATCAATAAATCATCTCTGCCTAATAGAGGTAAACTAATAAATACACAAGAATGATACAGCAAGCTGCTTCCAATTTATGGCAGTTCAGTCCCGTTCCTTTATTTGTACCCATAGGTAAATGTAGTTTACAGTCACAAAGTTAGCGCTGGTCTCAACATACATTTAGACATATGAACATGCATGCATTTAAAAAAAAAAAAAAAAACAATAAAAAATAATTTACTCTCAGACAATTCCACAAAAAATACAAAAAATGTACATCCTATATTGGGGGTTACTCCCTGGAGATGATAGGAAATTGCAGTGAATTCACTGGAAGCAAAGTAGTGGTATGAAAAAATAATAAGTATGGGATTATCTCTGAGACATTTAAATTATATCTTCAGTGGGTGCTAAACTAACAGCACAAACGTTTGGGATTAATAATACTGTCACCATTTTATTTCAGAAAGAAGCACTACAAACCTATTTCATTCAAGTTCATTTTATGAACTTTCCCTCTCTACCCAACTAGGTACCTGATTTTGCAGGAAAGGTAGGTTAAGACTCCATTAAAGGCCATACAGCTAAGGCCACAATGTACCCTCAAAAACAACAATAAACATTCCAGTTTGGATTCTGATGTTAACTATTTATTGTATAAGGATATGAAGAGTTTCCATCTTTATACCTGCATGTTACATATCATACCAGCCCCCCACCCATTTTCAAACTACGCAGTCCTATACAATCATAATCAGCATGCAGAAGATGCATCAAATAAATTGTGTTGATTAGGGATTCAGACTACGTGGGTCTATATTATAACATCAAATTTTATAAAGTTCGAATGTTATAATATCGAACCAGTAATGCCGTACACTGAAAACAGCGAAGGTGCAGGACACCAAATTCTTTCCCAGGGAAAGAATTCGGTGGGCTGTTGCTGTGGCTTTGCTGTTTTTAGCGTTCGATATATTCGAACGTTACGAGTCAGGTTCAGGTAAGTGTGCGATTGTGTGTAGGTTAGGGTTATGGGGCGGGTTAGATGAGTTAGGGTTAGGGAGCAGGTCAGGTAAGTGTGTGGTTGTGTGGTCATTAGGGGTAGGGCACGGGTCAGGTAAGTGTGCGATTGTGTGTAGATTAGGGTTAGGGGGCAGGTTAGGTGAGTTAGCGTTAGGGCGTGGGCTAGGTAAGTGTGCGGTTGTGTGTAGGTTAGGGTTAGGGGGCAGGTTAGGTGAGTTAGCGTTAGGGAGCGGGTGAGGTGAGTGTGCGATAGTGCTGGACCTTAGGGTTAGGGTTGGGTTAAGGTAAGTGGATAGCTAGTAGTGTATGTAAAGTTTAGTTTAGGTTTAAGTGTAAGATTTTAAGTATATGTGTGTGGATTGCAGTTTTTTGTGTGTGTTTGTGTTGTGTGTATGTTTCCCAGAATAGCAAATTTTTTCTCTGGGAAAAAATTTGCTATTCTGACTGTTCGATGCTTTTGGATTTTGGTGTTTAGGGTTCGATATTATAACATTCGATGTTTACAAACTTTGATGCTATAATATAGACCCGACTACGCAGTCCTATACAATCATAATCAGCATGCAGAAGATGCATCAAACAAATTGTGTTGATTAGGACTCAGATTCTAATATTATAAAGAACTTAGAAACATTTGCAAAATATTTTATTTACTAAGTTTGATAACCAGGATAGTCTGATTCAATTTTTCTCATTTTCAGCAGAGGCATGGGGAGAAAAAAACCTCCAAGCAACAATTATATAAAATATGCATCGTATAACAAGCATATCATGATGGTATATTACTTTACATTTGTAGTAATGGTAGATACATAATGCATGTATTAGTCTAACAATGATATTAGCAACAATGTAGCCTTTTGTACCTGTGATTGTGATGCATATAATAGCAGTTCCAGGGAAGGAGAGAGAGAGAGAATTTATTTTATTTTACTTCATTTATCCTTTGTTGATTTGTTAGTCTTAATAGGTTAGCAGCTTCTTTTTAGGGGTGACCTGAAATGTTATTTATACTAATAGAGGAAATTTGGCCAGGGCACCAGGTAACTTTCCCTGCTCATCTTTGTTTTGAGTGGGAGAATTTTGCAAGAGCACTTTCTGTTTCTGTTCCAGGTGTAGAGGTAGCATGGAGAATCAAGGCGAGAGAGAGAAGTAAATCATGGAGTGGTGAGATAAATGGAGAAGGAAGCAAATATGGAAACTGGAGAACGTGTGCAGGATTCTGAGGAGATGATTCAGAGAAATCTTTTTATTGAAGATGAGTCAGCAAATGATGTAGCATTTGATACAATTGGACATGAAATCTTATGGGTAATAATGAAAGAACATAATATAAATGAGAAAGTTAGGAAATTATGTATGTCAGGATATAGTAATAATAAAGTAAAATATGTGTAAATGGCTGGTTAAACCAAGAGGTACGCATGAAGAGTGGTGTAAGACAGGAGTGTCCAATAAGTTCTATACTCTTTGCATTAGTTATGAATGTGATAGTATGTGAAATAAATTACAAAATGAAGGAGGTGGGGTACATAAAACCTGAAAGTTTAAGAATTTCTGTTCCGTTAACATATGCTGATGACATTTTAATAATTGTTTGGATAAAAGAAGTAATAATCTGCACAAATGAGTGTCTGAGGCATTGGGGTGGCTTTAAATAAAGAGAAAAGTAAGGGATTGGGAATGGCAGTAAAGATGCGGGTATATATTTTACAAGGAATTACATTTCTGTGTTGGGTATAACATTCAGGAATAAAGATGTAAGTATAATTCAATGATAAAAAGCAATATAAGAAATAAAACAAACCTGTCTTTTCCAGAGATCATATAAATTATCTTTTGGAAAAAAGGCTTATTTGATAAATTCAGTAATGATGAGAAAAATAGCATGCTTAGCAAGTGTATTGATGTTTCCAACAGTATTTGAAAAATAAGTATTGCAGATAATTTTTCATTTATATGGAGTTCAATATTAAACCCTGTAAAAAGAGTTTTGTATGTAAATAAAGAGGAAGGAGGTAAAGGGTTAATTGACTCAGTGGTATATGCTGTTTCATTAAATTTGTACAAAGTGTTAAAGTGAATAAATGAAAAATATGAGAAATCAGTAGTAAATATGGTAAAAAAAGAGTCAAAGAGAATAAGACTGTATAAATGAGAAATAAAATGTTACCAAGAAAAATATTTTGTGGAAAATAAGAATTGATTATGTAGAAAACGATAGAAAAGTATGATATAAGAATGCAATGATAAAACATTGCTATGTAATACCATGGGAAAATCTAATAGATAAAACAATTAAAGCTATAAAATAAGAAGCAAATGATGTAATCAGAAAGTAGAATGTAATTTTTGTGAAGGCTGGTAATAGATAAATTGCCAGTAAATGGAAATATGCCATATAACAAGTCAAGTTATAGAATATGTTTACATTTTGAAGAAGAAGAAACTGCAGAACATGTGTTTCTGAAAAACGTTATGGGGAAAACTATGTAAAGAAGATTTTTTCAAAAGTATAAAAGAAGTGGTCAAAGCAAACATGGATATGATTAAATATAGATATTATAAGAATATATGTAAACAATATTTTAAAATAATAGATAAAAAGTTATTTCATATCATATGGGTTATATGGACTCAAATTATGTTTAATGATAAATGGAGTTTAGCAACAATACTAAGTAACTTCAGATGGTTGCTATGGAAAAAGGAGTGGGGGTCTAATAGGGGTATGGGATTTGCAGCCCCACCCCCACTGCTTATACACAGAATTGAGAAATCCCTGGGATATTTCAATCTTGAATTTTAAAAGGAAATCCTAGTACCTAAATATTAGTAATCACATTTCAGAGTGACAATCTTCAGCTTGTTAGTTACAAGCCAGGCACCAGCCTGGATGCTGTGGAATGAACTGTTCCCAGGGATGGGTGTTTAGTCTGCTTGTCACTTCCGGCTATTTTTTCCTATAAGGAGGAAGCATTGATGGGATGTTGACGATGACTTTAGACAAATGTAAAAACTCAAGAGTTATGCTTGTCTAGTTTAGAGGAGAGAGAATGGGAACTAGAGAAGAACATTACAAAGAGTCAACAGAATGTGAACAATGGTGATTACAAAGTGTGCAGGAAGGGTTAGGCATTGTTTAACCTGGTGTAAGGTTCATAATTTGCAATTGAAATGCTGAGTTACTTTGGTGGGATGCTGTTTAAATTTAAGCATGAACTCAAAGATGACTCCAAGCAGTTTGAACTTAATACCAGCTCTGGTAAAGTTAGATTACTGTTTACTATACTAATTATTTTCTAGATTTCATGCCAGGATGTTGTAGAGGATCATTAAGTTTGGTTTTCTTAGGACTGAGGTTAACCTGTTATTTAATCACATTTTGACATTATTAAATGTTAGATGGTGGTTGTGTTTTTTGGCTTATTCGGTAGAAAGGGAGGAATGATGACTGGCCTTTACTGTTGCATGTTGGTGGAAGGACCTTTTTGATGGAGTGTGATTTCCAAGAACAGGTGATGCAGCCATATTTATTTATGCCTTAATGAGTGTGCCAACATATAAATTCAACAGAGTGAGAGATCAGTTTATAGAGAATTACATCAGTACGGTGTTGCTGAGAAGGTGATGTTGAAAAAGAGTCTGACATTTATTTATACTCACCCTGCAGTGCAAAGTTTACTTCAGTCTACTATTTTATAGAGGCCAGCAGTAGTTAAGGTCATGTTTACAGAACTCCATACACACAAGTTTACTGTCATGAGATCAGAACCCTCTACCTATATAACTATGCAATATAGAGAACACACTACTTAATGCACGTGCCACCTCAGAAGTCTGACTTCTATAGTATGAAAGTGCAATTTACAGAGGATGATATCAACATTGTGTTACAGAGAAGATGACATTGGATAAAGGGTATGACACTGATGTGGACTCACCCTGCAGTGTAACATTAATTCCAGGCAACTGATTAATTGAGCCCATCAGTATTTAAGGCCATATTTACACAGCTCCGTACATACATACACACACACACACACACACACACACACACACACACACACACACACACACACACACACACACACACACACACACACACACACACACACACATGTTGACTGCTGTGAGATTAGAGTCATCTAACTAGCTATACAATTTAGAGGACAATGTACTTAATGCAAGCACCACCTCAGAAGTCTGACTCTTACACTGTGACAGTGCAGTGTAGACAGTATTAACTTCTCATTCTTTGTCAGAGTAGGCATTGTGATGTTGAATGGCTTATACAAATCCATATTTGTTGATATGATAAAGTAAGTACAATGTTAGGATCAATAATACACACATAATTCTGACCTGTGTCAACTATGCTATCAGCAATATGTACCTCAGAACTGACAGTGACATGTACCTACCTGTCTTGCGTATATGACACAGACATGCACTTGTGAAAGACAGGATGGGCAATGAATCATTCATGGAACATCAGGTTATGATGATGGTATTTAAATCTTAATAAATGGTTTTGATATTAGCAATGGTATGTGCTCATGCATGAGCAATGTGGACTGTCAATACCATGCAATACTTAATGTTCCAATGAAGGAAATATAAAAAAGGATTATTTATGTGCTTCAAGGCTATATGTGATTGTATGGCATTTGTAAGTGTCAGTGCTATAGTGCAGACCCAACTATCCAAAATAACCACACATTTCACTGTATTTCACATGAGTACGTTAAACAATTTCCATCTAATGAAGTAGAATAATCCCAGTAGCAATACTTATTTTTTTCAGATCTCTTCCTAAAGTGCAATGCTGAGAAATGTATTTGTGGAAATGTTGGGAAAGTGTTAGCTCATGTGTGATTATACTTTGATGTGTTGAAATGGGTCTGTGAAGTACCAATGTTTAGTGGTGTTCAGTGCTGCTCCATATGTTGTATTTTACCTTTCCATATTAGCTCCAAAGCTCAATTCAAAAATTAAATGTTTTGCTTGCCTTCCCCATTTACAAGACACTAGGTATGAGCAAACAGTGCTGACTGTTGAAGGAAAAAGTGAAAGCATTTAATTGTGTTTGTCTTCTGAAGCACAGACAGGTTTAGCGGTGATGAGCAGCCAGGAGCACTGTGGACAGTATTTAGTAGAGAAAATTCACTTTCAACCAAGCTTTCTCAGTGGCCTGAGGTGTAAATGCTCTGAGATAAATTAAAAAGCAGAGTTTGAGTAGCCATTGACTCCAGTCAGCAGTTCATTTTACAAATCGTGTCAGAATGCGATTATTACAGTAACTTTTTCTTATGACTTTAGAGGAATGACTATTTTAAATATATTGCCTGGCTAAAATGTGTGTGTAATACTTACTGAAATTATCTGATGTACTTACTACATGCGAGCCATGCTTCAAGGGAAATCACAAGTTAACTGGAAGTACAATACTGTGTAAGGCAAATGCTCACTGTATTTTGCAATAACACCTGCAATGACATTTAGCAGCACATAGTGCAGTTGCTTATTGCCAAACCACAGGCAGAAGGAGCTTAGACAGATACATAGGCAACCATTCACAGGAAAGGCAGTTATAAAATAGGCAGTAAGAGTTTCACCTAATGTTGGATTCAAACTGTTGTCAAATTGAAAAATTAAGTTTACAGAGTTGACCATTACTACTGCATGCCAACAAGAATATCATGCCTCAAAGGTGTCAAAATCACACTGATGAAGGGACAGTGATAATGTGTTATGACAATGGAAAATGTAAGTATTATTCTTCCGCAAAGTAATGGCAGTCTGAAAATGCCAATAGATGATATTTACATCCATCAGCCCAATGATTTGTTATCAGTACAAAGGGCTGAGAGAGAAGGGGTGAAGATAGAGACAGCTTTGCAGACCAAATGAGAAAACAGCACAGAATGCTCCACATAGAACCAACACTGAAGTTTATTCAAAAACAGAATGCAAAGAAGTAAAACATATGGTCCCAGTACATCAAAATTATATTCGCATACAATGGGGCACAATGAGCCCCCATGGCAACACCAGAGATCTGATGGAAAAATTCACCTCCATTAAAGTCAAACAGTTATGTACCTCCCGGTCAGAAAGATGACCAAACAATCTTAGAGCTTCCTCAAACCATTGTAAGCCTAATATGTGTGGAATACAACTAAATAAGTCAATAAAGTCTATGGTCACAAATCTAAGTGCTTCACAAAACTGTTGTTGCTTCACACTTCATAGGAAGTCTCAAGAGTCCTTAAGAACATTAGGATCCCTTAAAGGTATATTTTTTAACTTAACATCCAAAAGTTTGGCCAGAGGGGGTGTAACTGATCCCTCATCAGCAATAATAGGACATGGGGGGGGGGGGTCTAATGCATTTTTGTGGACTTTGGGTATCCCAAAGGTTGCTGCCATCCTAGGTTTAGCATTGTGGAGAAAAATAAAATCCTGTTCGTCAGTGAAGCCTTCAAGTAAATAAATCATTTAAGGTAATATAAATGTTCATTAAGGGAAACCCTGGAATATCTGTTATTGTCACCAAGCAAGGTTTAACATTCTAGCATCATAATCAACCTTATTCATCAAAACCATGCCTCTACCCTTATCATGTTTCATGACCCTAATGGTGTTATTTATCTTAAGGTCATCCATCACCTGCCTTTCACTTGGTGTCAAATTGGAACAGACTTAGTTGCATGCAACACCCTTTCTTAATTCAATTTCTACCACTAATTTGAAATTCTTCAACTGAGGGTGGAGGGGAGGATTGTATACACTTCTTTTCCTAAGTTTGTTAGTTACTGTTTGGTTATAGTTAGATCCCAACAGTAACTCTAAAAATTTTTATTTTTCCTTGGGGGTAATTTTAGGTTAATAATAAGTTTACTGATATGACATTTCCTTCGGGGAATAAAATTGAACCCCTTGGTGAATAAACCAAAATGCCCCTGATTAACCTCAATGTCACTGTAGTTAAAAATACTAAAACCATTTAAAATAAATCTAAAGCCAACTACTGTAATAACATCACTGTTTGAAATATTCATACCTAGGTCCTCTTCCGATTGCACCCCCCCCAGTGATCATAGTTGTACCTCTGAGGCTGCTTGTTCATCAGTCTCTCTGATCTGCATGGGGAGGTATTCTAAAGAGTCCTGGAAATTTAAAGGTTGTTCATTCACATCAAAGTCATTGACTTCTACAAGCTTTTCACTGAAGGAATTATCACAAACTACATTTCCAGGTCTCCCATCATATCTCCCATTTAAAATATTACCTCTAGGTTTTGGGTAACAACACTATTCCAAATATTCCTGCCTATCTCTGTCAAACTTTCTCTTTTTCGATTAATAATTACAGTACATTTTTATCCACATAATCCCTAGCCTCAAAGTACACTTTCTTGTATTCTTCCACAGAAAGTAACAAGTTGTTAACAATTTTCTGATTAATAACTACAATTTGTTCAAACAACTGTTCCATAGTTTTCTCATTATTTCTCACAAGTGCTTTTAAAATATCAAGACCACATTTATCAAAAATCACTAAAAGTTCCTTGTGAAAATCAGAACTGCCCTGCACATTATTTGGGCATTTCCAGCCTTTCAACCCTTTTGGAACAATACCCTTCTCAATACACTCCTTGAGATAAATATTGTCAATATTTAAACTCTTATATTTTAACATAATGTGTTCCAACAGTTTCATATTGTCAGTGTAACTCAAATTGTCACTATGATCATTTACAGTCTGCAAATCATTAGTGGTGTTATTAAACACATAAATAGGTTTCCTAAGCCAGTCATTTAGTGCAAGAGGTGAAGAAACTTGCAAATTAAAATTATTTGAACAGTCAGTAAAAGGCAGGTGATAGATGGCCAACGTTAAGAGAAATAACACCATTAGGGTCATGAAACCTGATAAGGGTGGAGGCACAGTTTTGATGAAAAAGGTTGATTATGAGGCTAGGATGTTAAACCTGCTTGGTGACAGGTTTTGATGAATAAGATTGATTATAAGGCTAGGATGTTAAACCTGCTTGGTAACAATGGGAGATATCCCAGGGTTTTCCTTAATGAAATTAATGTGTCCTGTAGGAACATTTATATTACCTTAAATGATTTGTTACTTGAAAGCTTCACTGACCAACAGGATTTTATTTTTCTCCACAATGCCAAACTTAGGGTGGCAGCAATCTTTGTAATTCCCAAAGTCCACAAAAATGCATCCTATTGTTGTGGCTGAGGGATCAGTTATGGCCCCTCTGGCCAAATTTTTGGATGTTAAGTTAAAAAATATACCTTTAAGGGATCCTAATGTTCTTAAGGACTCTTGGGACTTCCTACAAAGTGTGAAACAGCATCAGTTTTGTGAAGCACTTAGATTTGTGACCATAGACATTATTGACTTATTTAGTTGTATTCCACACACATTAGGCTTACAATGGCTTGAGGAAGCTCTAAGATTGTTTGGTCACCTTTCTGACAGGGAGGTACATACCTATTTGACTTTAATGGAGGTGAATTTTTCCATCAGATCTCTGGTGTTGCCATGGGGGCTCATTGTGCCCCATTGTATGCGAATATAATTTTGATGTACTGGGAACATATGTTTTGACTTCTTTGTGTGCTGCTTTTGAATAAACTTCAGTATTGGTTCTATGTGGGACATTCTGTGCTGTTTTCTTGTTGGTTCTGGTTCAAATTTACAGCCCTTGCTTCCTTTTTTGTGGTTACAGCTTTACAGATGCCTATGAAAGGGTGGTATTATGACATTAATGCAGATCTTTATGGTGTGCCCTCGATCGTTATACTCTGTATCAGTATCTGATGGCACTGTGGATCAAGAAGCTGTAGAACAGGCTTAAATTGATGAAGACATGAGTAGAATAATGATGTTTTACTAAATCTTCCTTATGCTCATGGATATGTTGGCAAATGATTATCTGGATAAAAAGTAAGAAATGTGTCATGAGACATATCACAGAAGCACAGTAAGAAATACTGTGACATCAATCTGGAATCGAACCCTTGATGCTATGGTCAAAAATGAATCGTCAAACAACTGATTTATGTCAGCACTCCACAGAGGATGTTATACTTTGCTGCATTCAATTGTCAAATAACTGTGACAGTAACTCTTGCCAGTGATTTCCTACAGTCTGCATTTACTCTGTATTCTGATAGCACACCATCTTTAAGCACCTTTGCACAAGGATAACCAGATTACTGTGGGTGATGGCAACAACCAGGTTTTGCCATAGGACATGGACAACCATTCAACATCACTCAGCATTGGTGCACAATGCCAAAGTCTTTTTCTAAATGACTGATTCGGGTGCAAAGGCTCCTTTCCATTATACCCTCCACCAGCCCTGTTCATTTTTGGCAGATTAAAAAATCGCCACATCTACTAATACTAGTCCCAGAGGATACCAGTGCACTAGCTGCCAGGTCAGAGCTACCTCATGCGGATGAGACAGGTAGGGCAGGAGTTGTGGAGGCAGCACTGACAGCTGGGGACCCTGAAGTTCTGGGTGTTGGTGCTGCAACCTGTAGAGAGATGGTGGGATGATTTGCAGTGGTTGATGTACCTCTCTTTGCTGCATGTCAGTTTTTGTAAGTAGAAATGTATGACAACAGAATATCTTTAAGCTATATAAAACACCCCCCCCAACAAAATTGAAAAAAAAAAAACTGACGGAGAAGAGGTGATGTAAGGAAAAAAAAGAGAAAGAAATAGATCCATGGCATATCACATGGCTATATAATTTCATAAAATAAACAGTTATGATTATCCAGTTTATACACCTTTACCACATCCAGGTATGATGGGAAGGTCTTACTCTGTTGTACCATTAATTAATCTCACTGCTATGGTATCATAAGTACAATTATTTATTTCACTATTGACATATTGCATACAATTACAACATTTATTAGGCTTACAGTAAGAACTGATGCATATGTACCCTGTACCTCTGTGAGGTGAGTTAACCTCTCTTGGTACACCTCATGGTTTGCTGCAATGCCTTCAGCAGCTGCAGAACACAGAAGAACAGAAGTAGAGACATGGAACCATATTGAATAATAGTCTTTTATGGGTATTGTATTCTATATCATTTAATACAGAAAGGTCAGTATACATAATACAACTGTGAGATGTCAGCAGTCCTGAAGTCATCCTCCCATCAGCTAAGGAGGTCCTTCTTACACTGTTTCAGGTCAGTATAGTAGTGACAACAATTTTTTCCAGTGCATGTGATACCATTTGCTCGGGAGACAGCCTTGGTTAATTTATTCCAAACCTCAGTCATATACTGAGACCAAATTAGTTCCCCTGCAGTATATGTGGGTGTACTTATCATTAAATGACCCAAACATTGACATTCACAACTTCTGACCAGAAAACTTTGACATTGCAAACTGATATTTAGTTTAAATGTTTAACTAATTGGTGCACAAGACTGGTGGGCTTATGATTTATAGTGCCATTGTGCATATCCTCATTTTAACTATGAAGAAATCCCTGATATTTTAGGATGAAAGCACACAGTTATGTCTTAAAGTTCTCTAAGCGTCATGATTGTCTTGTTAATTTCATTGGATTGCAAATGTTGACACAGCCTCAGTGCATGCAAAATTAAAAAAAAAGCAAAAAACAATTTTTGCAGGCAGTAAGCCTCCTGCAGCCATTGTATGGGGGCTGTGCCTACCACTCTCTCTTCTGTTTATATATACTAACTCTATAATCGCACAATATCTGTGAAAGAGCATTTTCCCCTACTCTGAATATTGTGCAGTCTCACACACTTGTCAACCATCTGTTTAGTTGACCAAATTTTGCCACCCTAAACAGATATAGACCAACGTCAGACTTGATAATATTAAGTTCCTCCATATATATATATATATATATATATATATATATATATATATATATATATATATATACATATGGGTCTACTTTGATTCATTTCACCGAATTTCATTTCTCCCTTACCAAATCGCTGAAAGCTCAAATTACTGAAAACTCATTTCACTGAAGTGAAGTACTGGCACTGTGTAGAGTACTGTAAGGCAAGTAAAAGGTAAATGCCATTTTCCTCACTGTAGTGTGATCCTGGAGTTAGTACATATAGTTAGGGGGTGTGTGGTGGCACAGCCCCCCATACTGGGGGGTGGGGGAGGCATAGCCCCCTCATTTAGTTTGAGTATATATTGTCTTCTGGAAAGCGTTAGTTATTGATGTTGTAGCTATGCATGTCTATGCTTTAAAATGTATTGTTTTGAAGCTTTCGATGAAATATAGTATAAAACCAAACTATATATATAATATATATATATATATATATATATATATATATATATATATATATATATAAGCAATTTTACTTGTCTGAGAAGATGATAAATTAGCTGTGTGGCACACATCTTCCATTAGACTGCTTTGATCGACTGCCAGTGGATACATATGATTTTATACTTCATTTAAGAGCATCAATTAATTGGATGTCATTGGCTACTTCAGGGTGGTAGAAGTACTACCATGGCACAAAGAAGCTTATTGAGAATTGTAGAATTCTTCCAGCTTTCCCTGGGAATTGTGTGTGTATAAAAATATTTGTTTTTGTGAAAGCATGCTGCCATAGATAAAGGGGCACTGGAAGATGAGGACACCGGTTCACAGCAAGAGCAATGAGAAAGAAATGCTTGGCCAAAGACTATGTGCAGTCCAGTCTGGGTTTGGATGGTAGAAATCCATGCCCTGAGCACCAGAACATATTCCTTTTATATTCCTGGGACTAGGTAGTATTTTGTGAATTAATCACTGAAATAGACTTGTGCACACTCTACCCTTGGATGGAAGTGGTGGGATTCAAATCCCATCAATGCCAGCTCTCTGGATGTCACAGTAGGTGGTATTCTGACATTTGACTGTCACACTGGTGGCAGTGGTATCATTATTATAACATTAGCAACAGTGGTGCCTTCCCTCCCTCCCCCACAATATGTATCAAGTTTAATTGAAAATCTACCTTTGAAAAGAGTTAGCATGCATAAATTTTTCCAGAGTAGTGCGTTACATCATCTTTGATACTATCATTAATGCAAATAGAACAAGGAGTGGATAATGTATTTGGAACTGAATTAATTGTGGAGGATTTCCATCAGTTGAAGGCTTTTAGCCTTTTCACTTTGACATGTTTTTCCTAATCTGGTTTGAGCTTCCATTTTTTAATTTGAAATTATTGTTAGAACAGTGAGGGTTACGTCATACAGACATAGAGAACTTAGTGGTGTGACTGAAATAGCAGACTTGATGCAATCTTATATACAACATTATGTCACACAACTTTTGCAGTGTTACTGTAAATATGAAAGTATTGCTAATGAAGTGCTTTGCCAAACACATATTTATATCTCATAATATCTTGAATTACTCATGACATTTTTTATATGATTTTTACGGACATCTATTGCTTGTAAACACTGCTACCAGCATAACATTATCGCAGTGTTTTTGCATTATAAATGTAATCATGGAAATTCTCATATTTTTTATAACTTTTTGTAAATACTTCTTAATATCTCTAGCCCTGTGCATCCTAAGTTGAACATTTAATTTTGCAAGCAGATCATGTCATCTTGTAGATGCCGCCTAGCTGCCTTAATTTTAGTTATGTATCTATATCATGACATCTGCAGTTAGACTTTGAAAATGCTGACAAGTATACTTGCTTTGGGAGTTATGTGTTAGAATGAGTATACTCATACAAAAAATGCTTTCCTGATTATACTCTTCTATAAAAGGCAGTCTTAGCACTTATCTAAGAAATATGATTAAAGGTACATGATTCTACCAGAGATACCTGCCAACTAACATATTTTGTATTGTAGATTGACATTGCTGAGTTGAAATATTCTGAAAATATATGTATATGTTTTATAGACTGAACAATATCATAAAAGAGCAGTGTGCTACTCACTCTGTTCATACACCATTATAAAGCTTTCAAAAGTGAACAAATCTCCTACTGTTACTTGGGTGTATCTTGCTATCTTGCATGCTTATACAACTGCATCCCATTGTTTGACCATAGCACTACTAATTTTTGGCAAATAAAATCAGCAACACCAGCTAGATCTTTGATACTAACACCAGTGCATAGTCGATTGTTCAACAAAGAGTTTATGTATATTATATTTTTTGTAACTTGCATCATTTATGAGATGCTGCAAAATCACAGAAATTGTGCTTTGAATACAAGATTTTTAAAAACTCATTTAGGAAGAGGTCAAAAGCAAAGGGATTGATTAATCTTCTGCTCTTCAGGACTAAATCAGTTACATTTCTGTGCAACAATATTCTGTAGATGGCATATTGGTAAACTCTCTGTGTCAGGTCCATAGTGTGGAGTTCACTGGCTTTTGGTCACACTAGGTGGAGTTTACATGTTTCCCATCATGTGAATGGCTTTTCTATGGGTGCACCTTTTTCCTACCATATCCTGCAAGCACACTGATTGGTTATACTGAATTATGCTCACTGAACCCTATTCAATGGAGAGTTTAAAAATGATTATAGAAAAATTATTATCTGTTAGCACCTTCTCTCACACAGGGATATGCAGAGTAAGGTCCATGGTTTAAATGACTATGACCTGCCCTGTATAGCTATACTTTTTGCCACAAATATAATGTGGTCTTCTGCAGTATGACTCTAAATAAGTTCTGCATAACCTTTTTTTTACTTTTTAAGAGAAAGGGTCAGTCAATCTCTGAGTCTGTTAAAGATATGTAGAGATAAGGCACAAATTAAGTTTTTGGTATTAACCAAATGTGTAGAAGGGCATGACCATACTATCTAAACTGGTAATAAGAGGAGAATTAAAGGAATTAAAATTTGTGATTAATTATATGCAGTATATTTAGTGTTTGAGATTCCTGTACATAGCTGAGTGTATTAAGACTGGGAGCTTATATCAAGCAGTCTCATTTTAAGTTTGTGGTCTAGTCAATTCAAAAGTTCATAGTAGAAGTTACAAAATGTTAGTATAAAACAACATGAAGTAATTGAATGTCTGTGTCCATTGTCTTTATTCTCTTTTTTTATTAATGTTTGTATTTTCCATATATAATGATAATTAATCATACAGTTTCTATATAGATTACAGTTATAACATTCTATATACACTATATACAGTTGGCTTGAACAATAATAATGTAAAATATTGCAAATATTGTACAAACAATAATTTCAGAGAAGTTACACATGAAAAGTTAGTCATAGTCCAGTTCCAAAGTTTCAATAAGAGCAATGATTTTTATCCAAGGATTGTTGGTCCATTTTTTAGGAGCAATTCTCAGTTCTTTAACTTTGATTTCAAGTAATACAGTTTCTTTCAGCAGCTTCAAGAATTGTTCCATAGTGGGTTCATGTGTTGACATCTAAGTTCTTGTTATACATTTTCTTGCTGCAGCCAATATGGACCAAAGTGGATATAAATCTTTTTTATTCATTTCAGTATTATCATTTACATTCAGGAAAATTAAGGATTTGGTTAAAATAAACGCATCTGTGCAAATAGTTTGTAGGAATTTAGTAAGATCTTCCCAAATTTTTTTAATTTTAACACATTCATAAAATTTATGAATCCAGTCTGCTTTACAGATTAGTAGACATCTCCAGCAAGTAGTATTTTCAGTTGTGATTTTAGCTAATTTTTCTGGTGTAATAAATGCTCTGTGTATAAATTTCCAAGTATAAATTTTCCATATTTGTAAGTTAAATGTAGAGTTGATTGAATATAAGAGATTGTTTTTACTTTCCTCTGAAAAATTAGATTGATGTCCTTTAGTTAAATAGTTCCAACATTTCAAATTAGTGTTGGATTTATAGGTCATTAATATTTTATATATTTTTGATGTCAGGTTAGTCCAGTTAAAGTTGTTATACATTACTTCAGACATAAGAGTTATGAATTTAGGAGAAGTCTTATAAGAAGAATGTATAATTATTCTATTTAAATCCTGGGCATATGATAATATGCTTTGGAGTATCAACCAATCGTCGTTTGATATATTAAATGAAATTTGAATTTGTTGAGAGTCCAATCCTTTTTGTTTTTTATACAATGTTGCCAACAGGAAAAGTTTTTCATCTGCCAAATTTTTAAAGTGTTTTTGTGAATTTTATTAAAGAAGTTTTTTTTGTAGACCCAAAGGGTATTATCAAATCTTACCATATCTTGATGCCAGTGTTGGAATAAATAAATCTTCTAAATAAATTATAAATGTTATTTATATAGTTTACATTGGTTGGCTTTGATATATTATACTGAATATTAATCATTAAGCCTTGTCACAATTTTATCATGTTCTATTATGATAAGATTTTTAGTTAATTTATTTTCATTTAATAGAATTATAATGTGCATTGTTTTCCAAATTGATGAATAATTATTATCAAACCAATTAATGACAATTTAAAAAATAGAAGCCTTTATATATGTCTCAATATCTGCAAAGTTAATACCACCTCTTTTCCAGGGTCTTATGTGATGTGTATAAGCAATCTTATTTTTTGGATACCAAAGAAAATTCAAAAGGATTTTATGTCTTTTAAATATTTTCTAACGGGGATCATTGGACTGGTTTGTGCAATGTAATTTATTTTTGGAAGTAATATCGTTTTTTATAATCTGAAGTCTGTCTTCAAATTTCAAAAATATTTTATTCCATTTTGTGATTTTTTTTTTTATATTATTTATTATATTATTGTAGGTTAAGGTTAAAGTAGATTCCGTATTTTCACTTAGAATTATTCCTAAGTATTTTATTGTGGAAACTTGTTCTCCTATTATATGATTCGTGTTTAAGAAGGATCCACTTTTTTATTTAAATATAAATAATGTGACTTTGATTTGTTAAAAGAAAGTCCAGAGATCAAATAGAATTTATCAATTTAATTATATAATTCATGTAAGGATTCTTCTGAAACATTGAGTGTGAGTAATATAACATCAGCGAATAGCATAATTTTTGAGTTAAATTGACCATATAGATCAATTCCAGATATTTTGATATTGTTGCGAATAGATGAAGCTAATAATTCTATTGTCAGAGAAAATAGAATGGGAGACATTGGGCATCCTTGTTTTGTTCCACTGGAAATTTCAATAGATTCAGAAGTGAAAGGTCCAAGTTTGACATATGCTAGATTATGTTTATAAATATTTCTTATTAATGAAATAAATGTACATGGAAAATTAAATAATTCTAAGGCCTTAAAAAGAAATTCCTACCTGAGGGATTCAAATGCCTTTTCTATGTCCAAAGTTGCTATTAGGGCTTCCTTATTGTCTTTGTTTAGAAAATCTATAAGTGTTAATATTCTCCGAATGTTATATTGGGTATTTCTATTATAAATAAATCCAGTTTGGTCTTCATTTATAATTTGTGTTAAAGGTTTTTTGATTCTACTAACTAATATTGACATAAAATGTTTATAAGTATTATTAAAGATTGAGATTGGTCTATAAGAATTACATTGTGAAGGGTCTTTATTTTCTTTTAGAATGGGTGAGATTAAAGAGTATTTCCATGAAGGTGGGATTATGTTTTCCATTTGTATTTCATTTAATGTTTTGTGAAATAAAGAAATTACTGAGGAAGGAAATATCTTATACAATTCATTAATTATTCCATCAATTCTTGGTGCTTTATTATTTTTAATTTCCTTGATTTTTTCCATAATTTATTTTAGGGAAATTTGTTTTTGAAGGTCATGTATTAATTTCTCTGGAATTACTTTTGGTTTAAATGAGTTTAACTCTAAATTTAATATTTTAGTATGTGTTGATTCTTCCCTATAATGGTTAGAGTAATGATGTTTAAAGGCATCCAGTATACCATTTATGTCTGATGCTATTTTGTTTCTTTTTCCTTCATGAATAATACTTGAGATGCTATTTTCAGAAGCTTGTCTTTTAACTCTAACTGCTAAGTTATGCATATGTTTTGGTGATACAGCAAATGAGTTCAGTTTTAACCTTTCTCATGCTAGATTTATTTTATGGGTTAGGATTTCAGTGTATTTTTGTTTAATTGTTCAATAGCTTTTTTGTTTTTTTGAGGATTTATAGAATTGTTTAGATTTAGTTCAGTGATTTGTTTTTGGATATTTTGAAGTTCTGATTCCCATTCTTTTAATTTATTTTTATACCATGAAAGTATTTTCCCATTCAAATACGCTTTTAGGGTATGCCATAAGTTAATTATATTAGTTTCAGTAGTATAATTTACATCTAGAAAGAATTGAATTTCTGAATCTAGCCAAGGTTTAAATTGTTTTAGTTTTGTGATGTATGCTGGGATTCTTGTCATAAGCACTAATCTTTCAAAATGTGCATGTATTTTAAGAATTAATGAGTTGTGATCAGAGAAAAGACATGGGATTAAAGAGAAACTCATTATTTTAGTATTTAATTCTTGAGATATGCATATTTTAGCTATTCTGATTTGTGTACCGTACCTATGATCTTGATGTGAAAATGATAGTGAATAATTTTCTTTATATCTAAATGTGTCAATTAGATTTATGCTTTCACAAAATTTTTTAAGTGCTTTTCCTGAGTTACTAATGCACACACTTTTTTTGTTGGAGGTCTCTGTATTATCCAAAATGCAATTGAAGTCTCCTCCTAGAATCAAATATCCCTTACATACACTAGTAATTAAATCTATATGTTTTCTTACTGTACTTATACCTATACCTGGAATCCAGTAAACATTTGCTAATGTACAGATTCTATTGTTGTATTTCAGTATTACAATAGACAAAAGACCTTCTTTATCCTCATACTTAAAAAGAACCTGAGGTATTATAATATTTTTTCCATAAAATAAGAGTTCCTCTAGTCAAATATTTCAATAAGTTTGATCTTTTCCTTGGGTTATTTAAACCATTAATGTTTAAAGAAAGAAAGGTTAAATCCATTACTTTAAGTTACTTTGAAGCTACATTTGTAATATTATTTGTTTGTAGAATTTTATAAGTAGTTTGTGTAACCTTTTTCTTGTTTTTGTTCATTATAACTATATGAAGTATTATTTTGTTCAAGCCAATGGAGAAAGATAAATTTGAAAATTTCTTGTAAAGTTAATTGAAATAAAATAAATAAAAGTTCTAATAAACATAGTAAAAGACATGAAGTGATATACACTTCCAATCTAACAGAAAAAAGACATTCTATCAGATTGTCCTTCATTTCTGTCTTCCAGTAAAGTGTGTAATTATTCCATTTGAGCTCCAACAAATGTTCTTTTATCAATTTTTTATTTATATTGGAGATATAAAGGAATTAAGCATTAACAATAATAATCTATTATAGTTATAAATTTATAATCCAAGGCTGTTAGTATGGGTGTCTTCTAAATATAACATTCCTGTCAGTATTATGAAAAACAATAGACTAGGGATTCTTATTTCATAACTATGAAATATTAAGAAACTGATGAAATAAACCAAGCAATTATGTACAATGGATCTAATCATTTGTTAATTTTTAAATAAATAAATCATGAATCAATAAACACTTTAAATTTATACAATACTAAGTCTATAAGTTGAAAGTAATCAACTTAAGATAACATATCTTCAACAAAATTCTCAAAGAACCGTCTTTTATGCCTTGCATACAATTTCTAATATAATCAGGATTCAACAGCAGATGTATGTTTAGTCAGCAATGTAACTAATTAAGCTGTAGTATAGCTGAGAATTAATTTCCTATTCCTTATACAAGCTTAATATTCATTCTATAGCTTGCTGTCCATTCTTAACAAAGGGTGTATAATTTTAACTTATTGAATATTACAATAATCAATAATGTTTAACTAAATATATTATCAATATTCAACTTCAAGTTGTCATACACAAATGTGCATTAATAAAGTTTAATATATTACATATAGCCAATATTATATCCATAGAAACTATTTCTAATGTATTATTAATACATTAGAATTTCGCCTCTTAGATTAAATAACATTTTATATATATATATATATATATATATATATATATATATATATATATATATATATATATATATATATATATATATATATATATATATATATATATATATATATATGACAGTATTAAATAACATAGTTAAGATACTAAAAAATAGAAATATTTTAAACATTAAGTAAAGTGATGTATAGTTACTAGTCAAAATCCTATATCAAGCAAAAGCTCATGTTTAGACAGATCAAGAAATATGTTGTAATCTGATTTTCTATGCTTATTTATGGTAAATGACATTTATTCTGTATACACATAAGTTTCTTTTCCATAGACCAATTCTTTGTCTAAGTATATTTTTGTTATAAGCTCATTTGGTTTTCCTTTATTTACTATTTCAATACATATTTTCAGTAAAAGAGACATATATACACTATTTTTATGATGTATGATGGTATACAGGGTAATAAAGAAAACTAATATATATTCTTTTAAGGTAAATGTAGTTGAAGTTGTTTAGAAAATATTGTGAAGATATTAAGGTAATCACATTTACAAAAGTGAGAATTTATCTTAGTTTTTTATTATGACCACATATGTCTCCCTTAACATATAACAACAAATTATCCAAAGGTAGTTATCTATCATCTTAGATAAATTAATCCCCTCTAACTGTCACTGTTAAACAAGGTACAAATCAAGTATGTAAATCGTAGTCTGTTTCCTGTTTTCTGTATAAGAACCTCTATATTACCACTTCTAATCAATATATTATCTTTAGTGAGGGAAGCAAATCATTCTCATAGTATTTCAGAAGGTATGATTCACTAAAATTTAACTAATGTGTTATTTAAAATGGTTAGAAAGAGATATCTATTATTATAGAAATGATTTCCCTATTAGAAAGTACTAATATGCATAATGAAGGCAAAATGCATTATAATAATATTTCATTCACTTTCCATAACTGTATATCATTAAAATAGTGTTACAACTATTCTTTGACATTTTCTTTGACCCACATAGTGCTTTCCATCAGGAAATATTATTACTAATATATTTCTTTAAATAGTAACTCCACCCCTAATACCCTCTTCCCAAATTTGCAGGACAATCCCTTAATTTTAATTTCTTATAAAGAATTATTTAATTGGTTATCTAAATGCTGAAGTGTATTTCATCAAGCGAGGGTATCTGACAAAGAGTCACTTCTAATCCTATATGGAAGCAGTACAAGTGATGCAAAGAGGGAATCGATTCTAATTTCCCTTTCCGTAGTGGGAGTTACAGGAAGATAGTAAGCAGTTCGTATTTACGTTGGGATGCCATTCTACATCCCATTGCATGTGCATCTGACTTCTGCAAAGCATATACAGGAGATAACATTTTATTATTGCTTAAATGGATTCAGAGTTATCTGGATTCAAATAAGCATTCGCCTCTACATTCTGCACAAAGGAGACACTCAAAGCGATCATCCAACACAAAACCAAGTAAGCTATCTAAATGATAAAGAATTCTAAGTAAAATAACCGGATCCAGATCAGCCTAATAATTGACAATGCAGCATAAGCTATATGAATGCTGCATAGAGTTACATTCTTTTTTTTATATATATATTAACTTGTAGATGAAACTACAGTTGAACAAGCTTGAGAGCATTCAGGGATGACAAAAAGAGATACTCTCATGTTTAAATTATTAGGCCTAGTACAACTTTCCAGACATGGAAAAACCTGTTTTACAAAACCACTACAAGCTTTTTGTTCATTAGTAAAACAAAGCTATTAAAGTCGCTTGTATAAAGTATCCCATAACTTTTTTTCCTTATAATAATAACAGCCATTAAGCAAATCATTCAAACTACATAATATGCATTATAAATTCCAAAAACAATTAAATGAACCCATATATCCCACAAATGACATTCAATCAGACTGATTCAGACAGAACTATACACCCTCTCCATGTTACTCAATACTTTGTTTTATGACAGGCAGACTATTCATCTTTAAGAGGTCCTATCTCTAATGCAGTGTCAAACAGCCACTTCATTATAATTTGTTGTTAAGACCTTTGACAATATTAAACTTGTCTATGAATCAACTAGTTAAAGAAAGTATTATAACTAAGTTATAATAAATAAAATAGATAGTATACATACTTATTATGATGATGTAGCATCAGAGATTTATATCTTAGTTGGATCTTTGAGAGAGACTGTAGTTTTAAGTTCAGTTTTCTGTTTCTTTTTCTTCACATCAATCCAGGTGTTTTTTTCTGAGGATATTTTCAGTTTAGTTGTGTTAGACCAGTCCATTTCTTCCAGAATGCAGATGATACTATTATTTTTTGATAAATGCAGATGCCTCCTCTAGGTTATTGAAGTTTCTCCAGTCATTTGAATGAAATATTCTGATTTTAGCTGGATAAGCTAGTTGTGCTTTTATATTATTTTGTTTAAGAAGTTTGACTAAAGGCCATGTTTTTTTTCTCAGGTCTAGTACTCTTGCTGAGTAGTCATTATCAAATCTTAACTGACTTTGTATAATAGTGGACTCTTCCTCCAAGCTGATTTTAGTATTAGGTCTTTATCTTGAAATAATAGCAATTTTACCACAATGGATCTTGGTGGAGTTTTGGATGAAGAAGGTTGTGGTTTCCCAATGGGTCTATGAGCTCTTTCTATTCCATATGAAAGGCCCTCTTTTAAGTCTAAAATTTCAAGGAGCCATGACTTTAGAAATGTTATTAATGTCTTCTCCCTCTGTTTTTTCAGGAAGGCCAAAAATTCTTATGTTGGCTCTTCTCTCCCTATTCTCCAGGTCATCTAGTTTGTTGGTAATCCAGATATTTTGATGTAATAGGGATTCTGACTGGTTTTCCTCTTCTTTAAGTCTTCCATCAATGTCAGTCAGAGCAGTTTCCATATCAGTGATTTTATTTTGATGTTGTAATATTTCTTTAAAGATATCTGTTTGTTTTTGACAATTCTCCTTTAAATTTTCCAGATTGTCTGTGAATCTCTTCATTTTCAAGGACAATTCCTGTAATGTAGAAGCCATCAGTTAAATTTCTATTTTCAGAGTAGAGTCTGTGTGAGAGTTCTTTGAGCTGGCCATTATCATGTAGTAGTGAAAATCTTCCAATTTATTTTGACAGTAAAAACTTTAAGGAATTTCTTGAAATTTGGTAAGGTTATAGTTTAGAAGTTCATCTATGAAGTTTTCCTGTTCCTAATTGATGAGATTAATGTTTACCCCATTTTCTAGTACGTTTTATAGAGCTCCAGAAAGATGCTGTTACCAGTAAGCCATCTATGTTCTGCCCCCATTGGCTTTATTGAAAAAAAACATAATTGCAAGATAATAAAAGTAGAAAACACAACTCAATACCGAAGACGTTCTCACCAAAAACAAGAAGAGGTAGTAATGAAGTCCAAAAAGTGAGAACAGTCACCACGAGTAAATCCTTCTATAGAGTAGTCCCAGCTCAAGCTCCTGACACACTGAAAATATCCACGATGGAAATATGTAAAAAATTCATTTATTGGAAACAGAGAATAAGCGCTTTCGCATAGTTAAACTATGCTTCATCAGATACAATATCATAAAATGATTCCAAAATACTTATACTAAACAACTTTTGGCGGGCTCATTAATTTGAAATGAAGCTTAATTGCCTTGCATCAATTTAAAGCCATCATTACATTCAAATGCAGTTTAAATTCAATCCAATTCATTTTCTAAAGTGCAGCACTCACACTCATCACAAAATATTTCAAAGCATTACAAAAACCTTCTGACTAGACAAAACGCTGCAGACTTCAGACATAAAAAAATGCATTTACAAGCTCATAATTCAAAAGTGCATATTTTGAACAAAAGCATTACAACTTGGCAAATGGCATTCAGAAATGAGAACACATCCCTCACAGGCTGAGAGTTCTTTCAACAAAATACTATCATGGTGTTCCTTGTTTCTTAACTCATATAAACATAGCTAGAATCCCTTACCTTAATTGTAAGAAAATCTATCCAATGCAAGTTATTTAAGACAGTTCCACCATCGGTAAAAAAGCTGCACCGAAGAAGCATCAACAAACTGTTTGCCATTGCAAATTAAACATCATCCTATTCGCTATTGAGGTCACATGTCTGGATTCTCAGTAAGGAGTTCCTCCTGACCTAAAAAGTTGTCCCCACGGTCCTAAAACAAGACCATAGAGACCGGGAACTAAGAAAATTTAATATAGGTCCAGCATTTAAATACATTCTTCATACTGATCCTACCCACCATGCGTAGGACCTGTAAAGATGTATATTTTCTATTACTAAAATTTTATGTCCCACATATAAGCTTCAGTAAATAAACATAAAAAATATATAAAATATATATGAGGGAATATATATATATCAGTGTAAAACCAAAACCGCTATAAACACGTATATTAATTCTCTAGTAATGAAGTAAAGGCAATATCTGTATATTTACACGAACTACAGACTATTTCATATGCACTAGGATAAACCATGTTGCAAAATATACAATTAATTCAGCATTACTATCCTAGTGATACTTATTTTACATGAAACATAGAACGTGTTGTATGTCTAAAAAATTAACAAGAACCTATAAAAAAGTGCTGTATTTACCACTAAATTTACATAGTAGTATACTACACAACATGTTTAGGAATATACTATACACATGCATATAAATCATAAAACAAACATAACCACATATTCACAAAGCAACAGGTATAAAATATATCTATGGTATAAAAATGTATGTGTAACTATATACCCTTATGGGACAACAATGGCAAGATATTTATTCAAACGACGTCTCCATAATGCTTCCTTTGGACATCAAAACTATTCCTGTACATCAGTGTAGCTGAACTCAAAGGGGCAGTTCTAATCCTACCTCTCATGGTGGAGAAGTGTCACCCCAAGTAAACATGCAGGGTTATATACCAAGACAAATATAGATATATAGGATAAAGGGTTACTCAAAACACCATTCTATCCAACTAAAACATACCCTTGCTACATATGTATATATATCAGACCAAGGGCTAATCTCAAAACGCCATTCTATCATGTTAAGACATGCCCTTACTATAAAATATAATAAGCAATAAAATAAAAATTGAAATATAAAACCTAATATATGATCTGAATAACTAAGTACTATACTTATCTATTCCATCGTAAACATCTATAATATAGGGAGTACGTGCCCTGGTATAAAATTAATAATATTTAGTAATGCATATACTGTAATGTTATACAACAACTTCAATGGTGACAAGATGTCCCTAGCATTAAATGCTTATACATCACACTCCTATAGAGCTATAGATAAAGGAAATGCCCAGTTGGCTAACCGCAAATTAAGAGGAAAAAAGGGGGATAATACCCACTTTTAATATCCTAACTACTAGGTAAGTATGGGCTATAGAATTCTAGATAGCAAAAACCAACTTTATTTACGTTCAATCAACATCGGTTTAATAGAGATGAAGCCATTCAGCCCTGGAGAATTATGTGCCGCTAGTTTTAAGATCCAGTGTAACTCGGCTCTAGCCAACCTTTGTTCAATACTACCTCTTCTTAAAGTTGGAATGATTATGTCCAAAACCCTAAAAGTGAAAGAATGAGAGGGACACTCTTTAATATGCCTGGCCAAAGCATTAGTGTCATCCTGCTTGCGGATCTCATAAAGGTGGTCATAGATACGATCCCTTAGCCTTCTCTTGGTTAGACCCACGTAAAATGCTGTACAAAAGGAACAGGTGGCCAAGTAAATCACATTTTTGGTATTGCAGTCAGCATAGTACTTGGGTTTGAAAACAAAATTCATACTGGGATGTTGATAAGTCTGTATATTACTAATGCTCTTGCACCTTGGGCAGTGTAAACAAGGATATGTTCCTTTCCTGACCAGGTCCCCTAGTACTAGACTAGTGGATTTCCTTATATTCGTGACCTGCCGGTCATTACATAGTTGCCTCTTAAGGTTATTACAATTCCTATAGCAAAATGTTGGTACAGGTCCTACAATCTTGCTAATTTCTTTATTTACCGAAAGGACATTCCAGTGCTTCCTAATCACACTTCTTACACTTTCCACTTCATTGGTGAATTTAATGACATAACTAAGCCTTTTTCCACGGATATTGGGGCCCATAGTGGCTCCCATCCTACATCCATTCTTAATATGGAGCACCGGACTAGCATCATGCTCTAAAACTCCAAAAATTTCATTTCTTACCCTTCTAACCATAGTCATGTCATATCCCCTATCCCTAAAAAGGGTTTCCATATTATTAACTTCATTCAAAAGATCATCTTTAATTTGACATAGTCTGGATACTCTTATAAATTGACTAGTGACTATGCCACGGAAGGTATAGGTTGGGTGCATGCTATCTGGTGCTAACAATGCATTCTTCCATACAGCTTTCCTGTAAATCCTGGTCACAATTTCACCCTCTTTTGTCAACCTGAGCGTGACGTCAAGGAAATTAACTTCATAACTTGAAATCTCCACTGTAAACCTCAAAAAGTCTGTTGTGGTTTGTAGATAACCAAGGAAATGATGAAAACTATCTGACGTACCTTCCCAAACTATAAGTATGTCATCCACGAACCTTCTATAGTATCTTATGTATCTAGAAGATTCGTGGGTAAACAGGAACAACTTTTCCCACCAGTAGACCACCAAATTAGCATAACTATTGGCACAGGGGGTGCCCATGGCAACCCCCCATGCCTGTAGATAATAGTCATTTTCAAAAATAAACACATTGTTGTTAAGCACTGTATCAAGAAGCTGAGTTATCAGTATTATTCTATCATTTGTATATTGTGTTTCTTTATGCAGAAGCTCTCTAATGTACTGTATCCCTATATCATTAGGGATAGAGGTAAAGAGCTTTTCCACATCCATGGTTATGAGGAGGTACTCTGTGTCCTTCATTTCTAAATGTAGGCCCTTAAGGCTATCTATAAGTTGGTAAGTGTCACTAAGAATGGTGTGACAATTACTCACTACTGGATGTAGGAGGCTCTCCAAAAAGATCGATATATGGTAACCCACCCCTCACCTGCTACAATAGGTCTCATCGGAACAGGCCAAATCTCCTTGTGGATCTTGGGGAGTCCCTTAACTATGGGAATAACGGGGTCAGATATTAACAAGTATTCATACATTTCAACACTAATTTGTCTACATAATAATAGATCATATACATTTTCATGAACTGTTAGTATAATGGAAGAGACCTGCTGTGCAGTGATGTGCTTATAGGTATTGTGATCAGACAACAATAGCAATCTCATGCTATTCACATAGTCATCCACATCCATCAGAACTACACCCCCCCCTTTATCAGCAGGTTTCACAATCAGATTATCATCACTTCTCAATTTAACCAGGGCTTGAAACTCGTCCCTATTGAGATTGCAAAATCTTCCTTTTGTGTTATTACATGCTAGAGAAAACAATGTGTAGAAATCTCTTTCGCATAGATCTAGAAAACATTGCACCATAGGATGTATAGGAGGTATAAAGGTACTATTATTTTTAAGTATGTTACGAGATTTAGTTACCCCACTCATCCTGGTATCATCAGCCGGGAAAAACAACCTTAGACAAACTCGTCTACAAAATAATCTTAAGTCCAAAAGAGTGTCCTCTAATGATGTTTTAGTTGACGGAATAAATGTAAGTCCTCTGTTAAGAAGGCTATGCATAGCTGTGTCCATATTATAGCTAGAAAAATTAAACACAAGAGTCAATGCCTGGTTCTTCTGTTGACTATATTCCCTTCTTCTGAAGACTTCCGTTTTCTTGGTCCCCTGCTGCTGGATCTTCCCCTGGAGCTGGGGGCAAACTTCCTTTGATAAGGTAAAAAAGATGCATTCGAGGTGCCTGGTGTACAGCTGCTTTTAGGTATAGCTCCTGGATTCTTATAGCCTTGCATGGCCTCTTGATTAGGTGGAGGTGTGTCTGTGGTTGGAAAATCTATAGGGTCTAAAGCACTCACCCTGTTAGAGGAAACCACTGACTGTGGAATAAACTCAGAGTTATTGAGCTGTTGAAACAGATTATTAGTAGATACAACACTTGCTGCCAGATTACTATGTTTCTGTACATACTGCATAGACTTGGCCTGACCTTCTTGGTACCTAGGCCATACAAAGACATGACCATTTTGGAAATCCAACAGATCTCTCCTTAATTTATGCTGTTTGGTCTTACACAGTCTCTCACCAAAAGATTTAACCTGGGTAAATGTCAGTTGAAGTTTTTCTATGCAATAATCTGAGCTGAAATTATCAACTAACCTTTGGTAAAGCACATCAGTTCTAGCACGGAGGTCAGTCTCCAGTGGAGAAAAATAGTTCAAAAGTAACTTCACATAATCAAAGCCCAGGCCTATATTCAAGTCTTGCCACTGCTTCAATAAGGACGGATGGGAGTCCCCATACGTAGGCATGCAGAAAACCCGCATGCCTCTGGGGACTACCTTATGGTGCAAGCAAGCTTCTAAATGTAATCTTTGCCACATATACCTTTGTAGTTGGTAAAGATTATTTTCCAGCGTTTTTAGTTGCTCATGAAATTCCTGTATATTTTCTCCATTATCAATCATCGATGTGTGGGCCCCCACTTCATTCAGGTCCAGCGACAATAAAGGGTTGAGTTCACGTACAAATAAATCTGTCCATAAACAAGACAAATCCCTCGACACTGGATTAGAAGCAGTCCCAACATTCTGGCCTTCCATCGTGTGAATTGAGTTGTGAACAAAAAATGCAGAATAAACAATAAAAGTAGAAAACACAACTCAATACCGAAGACGTTCTCACCAAAAACAAGAAGAGGTAGTAATGAAGTCCAAAAAGTGAGAACAGTCACCACGAGTAAATCCTTCTATAGAGTAGTCCCAGCTCAAGCTCCTGACACACTGAAAATATCCACGATGGAAATATGTAAAAAATTCATTTATTGGAAACAGAGAATAAGCGCTTTCGCATAGTTAAACTATGCTTCATCAGATACAATATCATAAAATGATTCCAAAATACTTATACTAAACAACTTTTGGCGGGCTCATTAATTTGAAATGAAGCTTAATTGCCTTGCATCAATTTAAAGCCATCATTACATTCAAATGCAGTTTAAATTCAATCCAATTCATTTTCTAAAGTGCAGCACTCACACTCATCACAAAATATTTCAAAGCATTACAAAAACCTTCTGACTAGACAAAACGCTGCAGACTTCAGACATAAAAAATGCATTTACAAGCTCATAATTCAAAAGTGCATATTTTGAACAAAAGCATTACAACTTGGCAAATGGCATTCAGAAATGAGAACACATCCCTCACAGGCTGAGAGTTCTTTCAACAAAATACTATCATGGTGTTCCTTGTTTCTTAACTCATATAAACATAGCTAGAATCCCTTACCTTAATTGTAAGAAAATCTATCCAATGCAAGTTATTTAAGACAGTTCCACCATCGGTAAAAAAGCTGCACCGAAGAAGCATCAACAAACTGTTTGCCATTGCAAATTAAACATCATCCTATTCGCTATTGAGGTCACATGTCTGGATTCTCAGTAAGGAGTTCCTCCTGACCTAAAAGTTGTCCCCACGGTCCTAAAACAAGACCATAGAGACCGGAACTAAGAAAATTTAATATAGGTCCAGCATTTAAATACATTCTTCATACTGATCCTACCCACCATGCGTAGGACCTGTAAAGATGTATATTTTCTATTACTAAAATTTTATGTCCCACATATAAGCTTCAGTAAATAAACATAAAAATATATAAAATATATATGAGGGAATATATATATATCAGTGTAAAACCAAAACCGCTATAAACACGTATATTAATTCTCTAGTAATGAAGTAAAGGCAATATCTGTATATTTACACGAACTACAGACTATTTCATATGCACTAGGATAAACCATGTTGCAAAATATACAATTAATTCAGCATTACTATCCTAGTGATACTTATTTTACATGAAACATAGAACGTGTTGTATGTCTAAAAAATTAACAAGAACCTATAAAAAAGTGCTGTATTTACCACTAAATTTACATAGTAGTATACTACACAACATGTTTAGGGAATATACTATACACATGCATATAAATCATAAAACAAACATAACCACATATTCACAAAGCAACAGGTATAAAATATATCTATGGTATAAAATGTATGTGTAACTATATACCCTTATGGGACAACAATGGCAAGATATTTATTCAAACGACGTCTCCATAATGCTTCCTTTGGACATCAAAACTATTCCTGTACATCAGTGTAGCTGAACTCAAAGGGGCAGTTCTAATCCTACCTCTCATGGTGGAGAAGTGTCACCCCAAGTAAACATGCAGGGTTATATACCAAGACAAATATAGATATATAGGATAAAGGGTTACTCAAAACACCATTCTATCCAACTAAAACATACCCTTGCTACATATGTATATATATCAGACCAAGGGCTAATCTCAAAACGCCATTCTATCATGTTAAGACATGCCCTTACTATAAAATATAATAAGCAATAAAATAAAAATTGAAATATAAAACCTAATATATGATCTGAATAACTAAGTACTATACTTATCTATTCCATCGTAAACATCTATAATATAGGGAGTACGTGCCCTGGTATAAAATTAATAATATTTAGTAATGCATATACTGTAATGTTAAACAACAACTTCCAAGGTGACAAGATGTCCCTAGCATTAAATGCTTATACATCACACTCCTATAGAGCTATAGATAAAGGAAATGCCCAGTTGGCTAACCGCAAATTAAGAGGAAAAAAGGGGGATAATACCCACTTTTAATATCCTAACTACTAGGTAAGTATGGGCTATAGAATTCTAGATAGCAAAAACCAACTTTATTTACGTTCAATCAACATCGGTTTAATAGAGATGAAGCCATTCAGCCCTGGAGAATTATGTGCCGCTAGTTTTAAGATCCAGTGTAACTCGGCTCTAGCCAACCTTTGTTCAATACTACCTCTTCTTAAAGTTGGAATGATTATGTCCAAAACCCTAAAAGTGAAAGAATGAGAGGGACACTCTTTAATATGCCTGGCCAAAGCATTAGTGTCATCCTGCTTGCGGATCTCATAAAGGTGGTCATAGATACGATCCCTTAGCCTTCTCTTGGTTAGACCCACGTAAAATGCTGTACAAAAGGAACAGGTGGCCAAGTAAATCACATTAATAACTTGCATTGGATAGATTTTCTTACAATTAAGGTAAGGGATTCTAGCTATGTTTATATGAGTTAAGAAACAAGGAACACCATGATAGTATTTTGTTGAAAGAACTCTCAGCCTGTGAGGGATGTGTTCTCATTTCTGAATGCCATTTGCCAAGTTGTAATGCTTTTGTTCAAAATATGCACTTTTGAATTATGAGCTTGTAAATGCATTTTTTTATGTCTGAAGTCTGCAGCGTTTTGTCTAGTCAGAAGGTTTTTGTAATGCTTTGAAATATTTTGTGATGAGTGTGAGTGCTGCACTTTAGAAAATGAATTGGATTGAATTTAAACTGCATTTGAATGTAATGATGGCTTTAAATTGATGCAAGGCAATTAAGCTTCATTTCAAATTAATGAGCCCGCCAAAAGTTGTTTAGTATAAGTATTTTGGAATCATTTTATGATATTGTATCTGATGAAGCATAGTTTAACTATGCGAAAGCGCTTATTCTCTGTTTCCAATAAATGAATTTTTTACATATTTCCATCGTGGATATTTTCAGTGTGTCAGGAGCTTGAGCTGGGACTACTCTATAGAAGGATTTACTCGTGGTGACTGTTCTCACTTTTTGGACTTCATAATTGCAAGATAACTTCAACAGTATCAGGAAATACATCATTCTAGATGTTTTAAAATGAAAATGAATGAAGGGTGGTTTGACATAAAATTGCTGCTATGCTATATCCAGATTAATTTCTTTATTAATTTCAAGGTCTTTAACCTGTAGGATCTTATACAATGTTAAATTATAGAAAAGCAAATCTGTTATATGATCTTAACTACAAATTGAGAATGATATTGCATTGCAAACTGTATGATAAATGACATTCACTTACCAGAACATTTTGTGAAAAACAAGAAACATTTAAGAGTTCTCTTAGGTCTCACCCTTATTGAAGCATTGTTTGGACTTATTATGAATTACAAAGTGCAGGTATTAAATGCAAAGAAAGCACAGCCTCATCCCTGAAAAAACAAACAAACAAGTAGATAAAACTAATTATTGCTCATTTAAAAGTAATTAGACAGATACATGGATGTTGTTCACTTCATCAGTGAAATGAAGTCCCTTCCATGCTAGTAGTAATGATATTTCTGAATGAATAAATAAATGCAACTACTGATCTACATATAAATAAGGTTCCATCCAGCATTGAAGAAGAATACAATATGTTCTTCCCATACAAAATAAAATGATGGCTCACTTTGACTGAATGCAAAATAGGTTCATAGGTTGGTACTAGGCTTTCTGCCCTAGGGCCTATACAAGCCTAGCCATAACAATTCCCTGGCTATTTCTTCCCACAATATTTATTTTCCTGTACCCCTATCTAGCAGGGTGACTGATGTGATCCCCGGGGTGAACTTCCTATCCCATATCCAATCGTCAATTTTCTTTTGAAGAGGGCCAAAGAGGTGCTCTGCTTGACATGTATGGGCAGACTATTCCAGAGTTTGGAGAGTCTCTGGGTCATAAAATAGACATCTAATGACTATAAAAGAGAGGACTGGAGTAGTTAGACAGTGACAGAATGTGGATATTGTTCTAGCACTGCAATTAAAGCCTTACTTTGCTAGAAAATAATGCCTTCTCTACAAGCATAAATTCATCACACATCAGTCTAAATAAAGTAATGCTTAATCTAAGGCTGAGAAAGAATGCAGCCTGGTCCTGCACTGAAATAAAGTCCTTACTATGGTTGAAAAAGATTATTGATCTTACTGAATGAAAAACTGAAAGCAACTACTGAATATACAAGATTACAGTGATTAACTATACACTACATATTTCAGCTATGGGTGGCTTTGACTTGAATATGTAGAAATATAGAACAGGAAATTATCTATTTTGACAGGCAATACCAAAACAGTCAGCTGATATATATTGTCACTGAAAGTATAAAAAATATGGAGGACAAAACACCAATAGGTAGAAATGAGAGGGATGTAATAACAAATGATGGATGGCATGGAGGGAGAGGTTGGGGAAAAGCACAGGTTCCACTTATAAGCAGAAAAGCTCCACCATGCAACTTTTAGAAACAGACTCCTTGAAGGCAAAGCATTAGCCGAGGCGCTAGAGTGTTTCGTAATAAAAGAGGATTTATTCGACTGCAAGTTGTTGGTTTTTCTTATATTCAACTACTTTTGTCATATGGTGAACTTTTAGAAACAGTCTGTAAATGTGACTCAAAACCTCAGATACATCCAGGGAGAGGTTTCAGCAAGTCAGACACACCTCTTTGTCTCCTGATAATAAGTTCTTCTTTACAGTGTTTTCAGTTCTGTGAGACTAAAGGCAGAATATTATAGTATTAGTGCATCTCTTAAAAACACAGGAAGAATCCTGGTCTCCTGAAGAAATAATATAGATTTAATATAAAGCTTCAGTGCAGATAAGTGTAGCTTTAATATAAGGCTTTGAGGCAAAGATGTGTTCAACTCTAAACCTGCAAAATCTGAATCTCTAAATATGAAATAAGTTTGTTGTAACTAACTTTCTGATTTTTACAAGATCAGAAAAAAATATGCCAGTCAAACAGCATGTGATAGGTCTCAAGAATGCATATAGCTCACATTTCTTAGTTAAATTTATTCAATGTACATCAGTGCAGTAACATTCCAGAGAAACAGAAAAACTGTTAAAATAAAATAAGAATTTCCAATCACATTCGTATTTACCATCTGTTAGATACTTAGATTAAGCATATCAGAACATGTGCTTCCTTTAATGATGTACAAACCTCCAAATGAGTGTAAAAACCTAGAATACACTGTATCAAGAATACATAAAAAAGTTAAAATATATAAACTAATTAGAAATATAAAAAAATTAAAAATTGCTTGAACACATACATGTGCGCGGACACACACACACACACACACACACACACACACACACACACACACACACACACACACACACGCACGCACACAATACTAGGCTTCTAATGCTCATATCTTCTCTTCTGATGAAAGGTTGGGAATGTCATGGACTAATGTACAACTGCATATGAAGGCTTCATGATCCCTGTACACATCATTTCCCAAAGGATATTCCTTTCATTCCCTCATGAATTTTTCATTTGCATACATTTTCATAATTAGGAAGATCATCACTCAGCACTCATATCACCAGTGATGTGTCCATTAGATGTGCAGAAAGTGAGTCTGCAAAGTGATGGCTGCAGCTTTTTTGTGTACATAATCTGCCAACCACTGAGCAATGTTTGCAGTTGCTGATCCTTGTGGTCACTGTAAATGCAACAGTCGGTCAACACTTGGCAGCAACCAGGTCACAGTTACCATAACCTAAGCTTACACACAAGTTTATATGGTTCCAAACAGCACAAACACACTCAGTATGACAATAACTATATAAAATGAGAACAATAACATTTACAAACAAGTTCCCCAAAAGAGCATCCTAATAAAACATTATTTAATGAGTAAACATTTTCATCCACACACTTGAAGTGGACTTTATCACACTCAACATGAAACATGGCAGTTTGTACAGAGGTTAAGAGTATGAACTGTAGTTCTATGGTATAGGGTTTGACTCCCTCAGGGGACTACTGTGTGACCTTGAGTAAGTCACATATCCAGCCTGTTCTTGGCAGTAGCTGGAAATTTGTGCTAGATTGCTCAATGGTGCCCTGGATTACAGGAATAGTAACTACTCATTTTATAAAACAGATAAAATATCACATCTCCAAAAACACTAATCAAAATAATTATTTAACAGAACACATCTGACAAGATTAAAATTAATACAGCTTTATCTAATTGCTCTAGTATTCTACTTAAGTTTTTTTAAACTGGCAACTTTTTATTTAATCATGGTAGATAACAAATGCTAAAGAAAACTTGACACCACATCTCTCTGTGAGCCAACAGTAATTCCAAATCTCATTTCCTATCTTCCAATTTGATACCTTCCAAAATAAAACAAAAAATGTATGTTTAAGTGAATGTGTACACCGAGCATTCTATGCATTTTTATTTACATTTAACATGATCTCTAATCCATTGAGATAATTGTGTAGTAGTCTTATATGTATGAAAAGAATACATGATTCACGGATAACAATTTAATCCACATATATATATATATATATATATATATATATATATATATATATATATATATAGATACACACACACACACTTATACAGATACACACACACACACACACACACACACACACACACACACACACACACACACACACACACACACACACACACACACACACACACACACACACACACACACACACACACACACACACACACACACACACACACACACACACACACTTTGGAAACAGCAGTACTGCAAGTGTTGATGTATGTGTATTCATAGTCTGATGGATTGATGTCCACAGTACTAGATTTTTCTGACAATATTAATGTGTTTTGATCAGTGATGACCAATAGCCAGTGTCAGTATAAACCCATAACAAATGAACAATGCAGTTGTGCTCTTTATTTCTGTAGTGTACTTGACAGTGGACCTTTTATTGATATATCATTTGTAAATGCATTGCTGCAAGGCACACATGAGACTGAGTAAGTATGTCTTCAATGAAGAACATGTGCCTTCCCTTTCTTTGTGTTTATGAATTCCTTTTTTTGAAACACTTTTTATTGTATTTTGAATCAATATGAAATCATAATATAAATTTATCAAAACATAACAATCAATTAAAAACAAATTAAACTATATACAATGGCCATAACAAAAATGTGCATTGAATAAAAGCATTTAAACTTTTCCAATAAATTTTTAAGTTTTTGCTAAGATAGATGTTTATGTGTAATATTTCATGCTCTGCCATAAACAGTTTGTAATTCCTTGTTACATACATTTTTTGCAAGGCAGATAAATTCAGTAAAAGAGTATATTTTTAGTTTTTCAGTTCTTTCTTATATGTTTTGTGGCAATAGCCAGGATGGACCAAAGTAGTGTTTTGGTATGGAATCTGGAATTGGAACATTAAATAAAATCAAGAAGCTTGTAACAGTGCAATTGTCTGATCACAATGCTTTAATAAGGTTTCAACTATTTTATATTGTATGACAATATGAAGCCAATTTACATTTAAAACATCATCACGTCTAACATTTTATAGTTTCTTTTTTATAAACCAGGGCTATTTTATGTGGTGTTAAAAAGCTTCTATGCAAATATTTCCAAGTACAAATTCTCTAATAGAATGATGATGTGCTATTACTAATAGATTTCAAACATTATTTTGTACTGATAACTGACAATCTTGCATTATTTATTTTATTGAATAGTCCCAATAAGTCAAATCAAAGATTATAAATCCAGCTCTTAAAAACTTATAAATCATTGATATACAAGATTTATTTTGATCTCCTTACTATTAATTTTAAAGAAAAATTCAAATTTTTTTGGAATGGGTTTCGTATTCATGTTTAATAATATTTGTATTTTATTTGTAATAGATTCCCTGAAATGTGTATGTTTAACCAAACTAAGTCCCTTTATATTATATCTGGCCAATAGATAATCAACAGTATGCATTTTATTGCCACTTAAATGGTGATAGCAAAATTTTAATTGAATTCCTCTAAGATCAAGCATTTTGCTTTCATTAAATGATCCCAGACAGCCATTAGTACAATCTTTGGAAAACATTAAAATTAATAGATCTTTAATCAAATAATTATTATTCATCACTTTTCTGAATAGTTAAAATATAATTAATAAAAGGAATAGGAATATGGTAATTGTTGGTGTTCATACAAGAAGACTTTTATGAATAATATTATATTGATGTCCTATTTAAAATTTGTATTTATTTCAGGTATATTATTTGAAAATAAAATGATTTCATGTAACCATTTCCAGTTTGAAATATGGGTTGAATTTAACCAATGACTCACTATATCTATAATGGCAGACTTAGCATACAATTCAATATTTGGGAATCCAGTTCCATTTTTCCCAACTTTTTACATGTCAGTCAAAAACTATTTATTCTTGATTTCTGATCAGAAGTAAAATCAATGGCTGTATATGAAATATCATTTTTATCAGTGTAAGTCTTCCCCCATCATGAAAAACATTTTATTCCCATTATCAGTTAATTTTATATTATAATATTGTATTAATTAAAATTTTATAGTTTGTGGAAAATGATTATTTCCAACTAGATTTTATGATAATTCCTAAATATTTAAGCTGCTTATTCTCCCAGTTGAATTCCTTGTAATTCTTTAAAAAGGTATTGTTTTGGTTTTATTATGACTAAAACTTAGACAAGAAATATTTTCAAAATACTTTATTGAATTACGAATGTGTTCTACTTAATGTTGAATGCCTCCACTTGTTAGTAGGAGATCATCTGGAAATAGCTGGAATTTAGAATTATAATTATCTTCTACGGAAGACGTCTTTATCTTTGTATTTATTCTAATAAAATTAGCAAAGGGCTCTATTAACAAGGCAAATAACAAAGGTGATAAATAGCAACCTTGTTTTGTACCTTTTAGTATCTTAAGGGAACTATATAAAAAGATCAAATGTTGACATAGGATAAAGAGTTCTTATATAATTTTATTATTAGTGCAATAAATTCTGAAAAAAAATGATATTCTTTGAGCACATTAAAAAAAATATGTCCAGTTAATAGAATCAAAAGCTTTATGTAGGTCTAAGCTTATGATTGAAAGTTCTTTCTTATTCTTATTAGCAACATCTATCAGAGATAAGAGTCTAATAGTATTATCTTGCACTTTCCTATTTAAAATAAATCCAGTTTGGTCATCTTCAATTAGATTTGACATCATATAATTTAATCTTTTTGCCAGTATGGACATAAAAATTGTATAATCCACATTTAAAAGAGAAATGGGACAATAAGATGAGCTTAATTTTGGGTCTTTATCTTGTTTTAAAATAGGGGATATCAATGAAAATTTCCAAAAGGGAGGAAAATTTGATGCATTTCTAATGTCATCAAATACATTTAAAAGAATTCATAGTGTGTTACCAGGAATCATTTATATATATATATCAGGAATTATGCCATCAAGATCAGGGGCCATATTTTCTTTTAATTTTTAATTTGTTCTTTCAATTCTCTGAAATAAATTGAAATTGTATATTCTGCTCTTTAGTCAACTTATGTTTTATATTTTCTTATAGAAAGGTATCAACGTCACTTACTATCTAATGTTAATTCACTACTATTAATTAATTCATAACATTTCCTAAAAGTGACTAACATATCTTTTATATCTGTTGCATTGGTAATGTTGTTATTAACTTTATACTTAATCTCTTTATTATGCATCATTTAACCTTTTTGATCTACTGGCTAATCTATTTAAGTTTTTGGGTATAAAGGAGTATGATATAATATAAGCTTTTCCATATTTATTGAGATTTTTAGGGTTCAATTACTCTATATATTTCTGATTTAAAGCTTTCAATTCAGCATTTGTGATCTCATCATTAGGTTTTAAGTTTACTTTTAGTTTATCAGTTTTTGATTCCAAAATAATTAGTCCTTTATATCATTCCTTTCTTTTGTAAAGATACCAGCTCTTGATTCTACCATATAAATATGTTTTAATGTATCCCATAATATAACATCAGTAACTTCACCATTATTATTAAACTCCATAAATAAGTTTAATTCTTTTAAACACCATTCTTTGAATCTTTTAATTTGTGTAATATAAGCTGGAATTTTCTGCCAAAAGACTAAATGATTAGATTTTGTATTAAGATAAAAATTAATAGCATTGTGGTCAGTCAAAGGACACAACATTATTGATACTTCATCAATTTTAGAGTATAACCCACTAGAAGTGTTTGAGTGCCAAATCTATATGAAAAATGTGTGTAATTAAGAGAATTTGACCATTTTAAATCATATATATCTCTTATATTCATTATATTCATGAAATAATTAATGCTTTGGCAGTGGCAGATAGCCTAGGTTTTCTGTCTTTAGTAATATCTATTTCGGATAGAATCCAATTGAAATCACCAGCCAATAGAATTTCTCCTTTTGAATATAAATTTAAAATATAAAAATATTTTTGTCACTTTAGACCCAATGTCAGGAATCAAATAAACATTCACAAATGTATAATGTTTCTTATTGATTTCAAGTACTACTAGACTCATCATCCCATTTTTATCAGAGCAGGTATCAACTATTTTAGCATAGTCACTGATTTCTTCCACAAAATAAGATTGTCTCTTGTTTTTGAGGTATAATGTGAGTCCACAGGTATTAAATAGTCTTTAAATAACATCTTATCTAAATTATTTTTAACATGTTTCTTGTAAAAAAAAACCAATATGAGTTTTAATTATTTGTAGATATTTAATTAAACTGCTTCTCTTCGTGGGATTATTAATACCATTAATATTCAATGAAATGCATTTATAAACTGACATTTTTTAAATAAAACTGTTCTAAAACAGTAAATTATTGTTTTGAGTCAAGAAGCTGTATTTAATTTTAATAAGTTTTGTTATGGATAAGATCATTAATCTAACTACTAACAATTTCATTGTAATAATTTTACACCCCCTAACATGGAATAAAATAATCCTGGTTTGATAAAGCAATCATGCAAACCACCTTCAATTGTTACTGTATTTACTACCCAATCATTATCTATTGCTACTACCTCCAAACTTAAACTATTTATCATACTGTATTAGAAAATAAAGCTTTCTCTTAATATCTAACTCTTTTTCAAATCAAACCATAGTATAATAGCTAACTCCTAACAATATTAATTATATAATAATCAACTTTCCAATAATAAAAATACACTTTCCAATGCAATTATAATTTTATAAGCTAAATTATGTATTAATTATACACACGCACACACACACACACACACACACACACACACACACACACACACACACACACGTGTGTGTGTGTGTGTGTGTGCATGGTCTTTATCTTAGAACAATAAAATTATCTTAAATTATTGAATTATATTATACATCTTAACATTTGACTTTCCTGAAGTTAAAGACAGAACACTGAAGAAGCTAGCTATGATTAATTAACCAAACTTATACACTTTTGTTTACATTCTATTATTCAAATTTTACTAAATGAAGAGACACTAATGCTCTTATGTATGTCTGCGTGTATTTTAACTTTAATACATAAATTAGGTTTTCTAAATGAAATGTGGAAACTAGACTCACCTAGAACATAATCTCCCAAGAGCAAAGACAAGTACATATTATATTGATGTTACTAGATTCACATCTAAAACTGTTGAACCATGTTGTTCTTTCACAATTCTAAATCATAAATAGCAGATCTTTTTGCTATTCACCATAATATATGATCTTATGCATCAGTTAAACCTTACTGAAGATCTTTTCATGAATCATCGTTTTACTTTTTCAATTAAAAATTATGACAGTGCATGTCTTGTTTACAGTCAGCATCTTTGATGACCCATATAAAATAAAGCTAGCCTTACAAATATATAAAGCATACATATGTAAATTCATACCTCCACTATGAAAGTTCTCATCCTCCACATTGTAAGAAAAATATTATAAAAGGTCAATTTGTGAGAGGATCTAGGATCTAGGATGACGAGTGGGGAAGTGGATTTCTTTGAAGAATGTAATACATTGGAAGTGATGTTTTTAGAGAGAGGATACCCTAAAGAATTGGTTATAGGAATTAGGAAAGAAGTTGAGACAGGGAGACTGACTAAATTTCAACCTATAAAGGGTCAAATGGAAAGTGAAAAGGTAGGAGAAGTTAGTCTAAAAAATAATGATGAACCACTGAAAAAGAGATTGGTGGTTGAATTTAATAATTTCAACAAAAATATAAAAAGTGTATTTATGAAAGAATGGGAAAAATTTTCATTATTATCAGACTTGGATGAAATTAAGAATATAGAACCTAATATAACATATAGGAATCCACCTAATATTAGGAAAAAATTGGAAGGGCTAAATAGGCATAAAAAAGTTAATATTAGAATAGGAACATCAAAATGTGGAAAATGCTCTCAATGTCCGTATGTTATGAATCAAAGTGAGTTATATATTGTTCGCTACACTGGAATAAACTAATATTATTTGGAGACTGAATTCGTGGTTTGTTGGCCTCTTCAGCAACTCTTTTAAGTGGATTCTAGCCTCACAAATGTTACTGTTGTTTGGAATGGGATATGTTACACTAAATATATTTCTTCTTTTTCTTTCTTTGAGTAATGCTAAATGATAAGGGTAAGTCAATAAACCCACCTAATGTGTTAAAGAAAACAATTAATACCACTCATGGCAAAATACACTCAGAATTAATTCATAGTATTTTACACATTCAATTACATTTACATTTAAATCAAAATATGTAATGCAATATAGATTTCAAGCACTCACTCTATATACATCTGAGCAATTCATGTATAATCATATAATATCTTATCATGCGGTTATAACTCCTAAGTGGATTATAATGCTATATATTTAAACAGTGTTTGCTTGAGCAAATAACTAAAAATTGTTAGCCAAACATTATATTTGCTGTCACATAATCTTGAAATAATTTAGTATGACAAATACTGTTATTAAGTACATTATATAAACAAATTACTGACTCTTATCTATTAGGGAACAGGTATGTCTGCTAAAAGGAACTCAGATGTTTACAAAAAAAATAAAAAAACAAGCATGGCGTGTCTCTATATTTGGTTTCTGCTGTGAAATAGCTTAATATGTAAGGTTTTATGTATATTCTTCTGCTATAGTGACATCAAAGTGGTCCATGAAACATCTTTAGTACGATATATTTATAAAGTACTTAATAAATGTAAGTAAATAATATTTCAGCTGTTCCCCCTAAAACTATTAAAGATATTGTTTTTAGATTAGCAATATGGCACCTATTGTTGAAGGCATTTATTTCAACAGATGTGAACAGGACATGTAAAAGAAAAAAAACATATTGATGTAATGTTTTGAAAAAATGTACTTAGTATATATCTGACTACACCACTGCACAAAAGAAGCTATGTAAATAACTACATGTTTATGTGCAAGAGAATCCTCAAATTCAGATGATAAACTTACATCTTGCATGAAATTCTGTGTGCGGCATCATGAAATATAGTCTTGAATCATGAAAAAGTTGGGACTTCTAAACATTATCAAAGATGTAACAAGAAAGCTTTTGCTTAGAATTGGGTGTAACTTGTTTAGTTCTGTTAAAACAAATACAATAAAATGTGCCATTATATGATCATGCAATAGCTCAGACAGCTTCCTCAGTGTGCAAAGTATCCAGAATATATGGTTACAGAGAACATGTTATGTAACGTCCTCGCCTCTTGTTCATATATGATCATCTTAAATGTAAAATTGACCTTTGTACTTCATTACTATTACTTGTGCACTTCAAATAATCACCATTAAAGTTTCTATCTCTTTGAAGATGGATGACTCAGATTCTGAATGCAACATACACAGGGTGAAGGAGAATCCGTATTGCACAACAGTGGTGACTGGTCATTTTGGCTGCAACAAAAGTGGGCTGTGTATACAGCATCTACTTATACTTTCCATTCTTTGTTGACTGAATTAGTCCAGATAGTCTAGTAGCATCTTTTCAGGGAATATCTGAGGTGTAATATCTACTATTGGGGAAATTTGACTAGAGTATTGGAGACCTTCCTTTTACTCATTTTAATATATGTTATAGGATCATTTGCATCCAGCTGAGTCCTCTCCAACTCAAGTAGATATGACTTTGATTTAGCATCTCATCCAGAGGAGTATACTCTCAGGAGTACAGAGCCACCCCTTCATATGCTACACTGCAATGTTAGCAAATCAATCACCTAGAATGGGAATAGAACTCATAGCCTTCTGCTCTTCCAGTGCCAAAAGTGAGAGTGCTGTTATGCTACTGACATTTATTTCCCCTCATTTCCCTTCTCCCTTCCCCTTTCTCTCCCTTTTTGAGTGTCGTGTATAGGAAGAAAATGGAATATGTTTTAAGTGGCTATAGATGTAAATAACCTCAACTTATTCTATATTATGTTTTCAATAATGTGAATAAAGACAATCTATAAGTAGATCAATATTTATACATTTTTGAGTTGCTGATATGTTAGATAAGCCACCAGTGAATAAAAAAAGTCTGACAGACTTCTCAAATTTGTGACCAATGAGTCAATAGACCATCAATGATTTTTGGACCCAGAAGGGTAAACATGCATTGTGTTTTTAATCCCAAAGGTGGATGTCTGGACTCTAGTCAGTAACTGGTAATTATTCAGAAGTAAGATAAATGTCATAATTATGAATATATTATTTAAGTAACCAAGGCCAATCTCATGTCTATTTTACCAGTGCTGATGACACTCTAGTAAACAGTAACATGCACAACTTAGGCACCATTACTACTGAAATTATGTATCTTGAAGTTACGCCACAAAAAAAAAGTTTTAGTGATATACACCCCTTCTGTGCCTTCCACTATCAAGTTATTGTTACAATAAATGGAATTAAGGAGTACCAACACCCCTTCCAAAATAGACATTTTTATGTTGAAGACTTAAGTGGCATTAAAAAGGGCAGGAATGTAAGAAAAACAACACATACAATTATATGCTGCAACGCAAAGTCCGTACTATCTGCACTCTAATTCTGCAATGAAAATGCTTCAGTTTTCTCATTGTTATTTGTAAAAAGAATGTCTCTGTAGTGTAACTTACAAATGAAGCATGTTTTCACTTTTTTTCCCTTTCTTCCATCTCTTCAATTCACTTTCTCCATTTCAGCGTTCTATCAGTAGTGTTTCCTGTGGGTTCATAGTTCAGACTGTTTTTTATGTTGCATGCATTCACTGGGTAAGACTCTACAATCATCTGTACTACAAACTAGAGCTTGCAGCTCTCTCTAAAATAAAAAAAAAAAATTATAGAAGCTTTCTGGAGGAAATTCATTTTGTTTTGTTGTGACTGCTTCAGGCATACTCTGTCTTTAAAACATATGCAACCAATGGATTTTTAACATGCAAGATGATAAAAAGTACATATATAGCGTTCATTTGAAACCATTTAAACATCTACAATCTGAATAAACCCCTTTTCCACTATCAAAATAAAGGGCCGGATTCACGAAGGCTTGCACGGAGTCTAAGAGCAGAGTAAGACTCCATACAGCCAACATGTCTGCCGAGCGATCCAGGAACAGCTGGCAGGGGTATGCAAGAGAGCTCCTAAAATGACTCTTACACGGACAGGGCTAGGTTATGCAAATTACCTAATTTGCTGCGGAAAGTTATGCAAATGAGGTAAATTTGTGATCCAGGAAACCCTAACCTGTCCGAGTAAGAGTAGTGTTATTTGCAGAAATGTACTCCGTTGTCAACTGAGTACCGTTCTGCAAATAGCAAAACGGGGCTGTGACAGCTCCAAATAAAGGATGCATGCAGTTGAGAAAGCATGCCAATGGCCAAATATACAGCCATTGGCAATCCTTCCCGTTGCAAAATAAAAAAAAAATTAATTATTTTTTTTTACCTCGATCCCTGAAGTTTAAGCATAGCACAGCATCACGCAAAAGTGCTGCACTCTAAAAACCAAAAATAAATAAATAAAAGCCAAAAATAGGTATTGTATTACAAATATACATCTGCCATGCAAGTGAATGGCAGGCTGAAGACAACATGGCTACTGAGTAGAGGTTGCTAAGGGGGGAAGCTCAGTCTAAGAGATGTAACCAAGCATTAGTCGTCAATTCTATGCAAATGAGGGTAAGGATAGTGAATCCCAACTTCACAGTGCATATGAGCAAAGTCCATGGAGTGTAAGAGTAGGATAAGGGGAGTATCAGAGTAGAAGATAGGTGACATCATGAGGGGGGTATGTATGAAAGAATGTAAGCTCATTGGAGCAGAGTGGCATGTGTTCGCTGTCAGTTACCCATCACTGGAAGAGGTGTGTCAACAGGTATCCTAGCTAAAGGCAAGAAAATGAAGGTGTATGCCGTGGATGACACTAAAATTTCTTGTAAAAGTGCCTGCAACGTGTATGCGCATATGTACACGCCTGTAAAACCGAGTAAGACTGTGTGCGCATGTGTGCGCCTGTGTGCGCGCGTTTAAGCTGGAGTAAGCAAGTGTAAAGTTGTTGAAACCTGTGTAAGTGCATTTGCGCCTGTGTGCACGCGTTCAAGCCGGAGTCAGCAAGTGTTAGGCCATGTAAGCATGTGTGCATGCGTGTGAGCTGGTGTGCGCGTGTTTGCGCTTGTTTGCGCGGAGCTGCCTCCTGTGGAAACAGAAAGGGAAAAGGAAGCACAACAAATAGGAAGTTAACCAAGGAAAACTAGCAGAGCTAGCAGGTGAAAACAATCAGAATCAGTCAATTACACAGGCAGTACACTAGCCCAGACCAGCACTTAAAACTCTGCAAACAACTTTCCACTATGTTTTTCTCAGAGACACTGTAACACTGCAGTAAGCTAATAGAAGTGAAAACTGAAAAAGCTTTACTGAGACAAAGAAATGTTAGGGGCTGCCATTGCTGTCATAAGGCGACATATGCAACATGCTGAGGGTAGTGACAATGCGAATGCTGCTGAACAACCCACCGTGAGGAGACGGGAAAGAGTGTACAGGCTCAGGGTAACCTACTAGGGGCTACTTGAGCTGTAGATAGTGGAGCGCAATAGAGTGGACAGAGACCTCATGCAGCAAATTGTTGAGCTGTGCAGGCCACACCTCACACACAGAACCAACAGAGGGGAATCCATCCCAGTGGAAACCAAGGGATGTGTTGGCCTAAGAATACTAGCAACAGGTACCTTCCAGAGACCAACTGGTGATATGTTGGGGATTTCACAGGCATCAGCATCCAGGGTACTGCACCAGTTCCTGAATGCCATGTTAGCACATGTTGGTGATCATGTATATTTCCCCAATTCCCATGAGGTATTGGCCAGCAATATGTGTCTTTTCCAGCAAATAGCGGAATACCCTGAGGTAGTGGGTGCAATAGACTGCACGCACATATGCATCAAAGCACCAGCTGGTGAGCGGGGTAGAGTCCACTTTAACTGCAAGGGTTTTCCCTCCATCAACTGTGTGTGATGCCCAGGGCATAATAATGAATGTATGTGCTGGCTGCCCTGGAAGCTACCATGATTCCCATATCTGGCATCTGACACAGCTGTACCAGACATTTGCCAATGGGGACATCCCTCATGGTCACCTAATGGGGGATGCTGGATATTCACTGGAGCCGTGGCTGATGACACCCATCAGAAATACACACACATTTGAACAGGAATGCCATAATGAGGGACACGCACAAACACGAAATGTAATCAAGCATGTGTTTGGGCTGCTCAAGTCATGGTTCTGGTGCCTGGACACATCTGGTGGAGCCTTGCAGTACTCACCAACTACATGTACCCAAATAGTCATGGTATGTGCTATGCTACATAATATGATTCTATGAAAACAGCTGCAGCAGGAGCAGCATAGGGCCGGGCCAAACAGCCCCCCACCATTGCCAAGGCCATCACAGGCAGAGCGTGACTCGGAGGTGGAACAGCTTGAGCCTGCCCCAGTAGGCAGAAGGAGGCATGCCCAGTATGCTTTGGCCTTGGCAAAGAGGCAATGCATAGCATATACACTGGCTCAGTAGGAACCCTGGAAATGATACCTCTCTCTGACTCGCACATATAGTAAAAGGGATGCCTAACTTGACACTACCTGTTTTCAAACATGTATAGGGAGTGTACTATGTGTATCCGACATAGGCAGCCCTGCAGCACCAGCTGAGATATGATTGCCATATTTTAAGCAATATAAAGCAGTGCTAAACAGCTTTTACCACTATTTAGTATATGTAAACAAATTTGCACACACTAAGTAGCACAACTTTGGACAATGTTGAGCAATATTGGGCAGCGTTCAGCAATGTTGGTTAACGTTGAGCAATATTGGGCAAGTTTGGTCAAAGTTGAGCAAAAGCAGGTAAACATGGTCGTATTTGCTTTACTGTTCCTTAAGCAGTCTGGTCTGCCCAGTATGAAAATATGAAGCAGTGACAGTCCTCGAACGCAGGACACTGTGCACTATAGTCACAGTACTGAACCACTAAACCATCATGACAGTCATTCACTGGTCAGCCTGTATGAAGAAATGTTGATAAGTCTTTGCAAAGTGTCTCATGGAAATGCTGCAGGCACAGCATAATCCCTGTAGAGTTATGACACAAAGGTGAGCCCTGCAGTTAAAAATACAACTTGATTTACAACACAAATATAGTATAAATGTTAATATTGGGCGTGTTCACACACGTCAACAAATGTAGTGGACTTCACACAGCAACATACTGAAAGGTCACACTGGGCATGCTCACACACTTGAATAAATGAGGCAAATGTCAGACAACAACATACTAAAAGGCCAAACTGGGCATGCTCACACACTTAGGCCATGTCTGAGTACAGCAGTGGGCCACACATATCTGGCAGTTGCATGTGTTAACCCAGGAACATCTCACAATTCACCAATCCTGACTTGTGCACACAGTGATATGACAACAGACACATATATAATATATTGGAACCCTGTCATAATCAAATATGTACTACAGATACTTAGGTTGTTCATAGAAAGTTGAAAAGCAATGAAAATAAAAAAATCCGAAATCAGTATCATCAATAAACAATGTGCATTCCAAACACTATCCAGTCCAGGTCATGGAAAGATTATCTGCGAAGGAGTCCATACAGAACCATGACACTTCCTTCAGCTATGTCATGAATAGCAATGTACACTCATATATGTCCTGAGTCAGGGCCAACTGTAAATGACTGACAATGCCAACATCCTGTCAGACAGGCCCATACATACATACCCACCTTCCACTGACAAAAGGCCCTATCATCATACCAGTAGATATCACATGTAGAATGGGTAAACAGCTCCTTCCAAAGCTGAAAACATGGCATCAATTGGATTACATTGTGCCCCTCTATGTGTCATAAGTGAACTGCAGAACAAACAGACCCTGCACCTGAACAGTCAGTTGAGCCCCACCCTCTCTACAGGATATGAAACTGTTGAATGGGTTACAGCAACATATGGGACACTACACAAGTGTTGGTGCACAACAGACCATGGGAACTATAGTCATATAAGCCGATGAAGTCTGATCTGCAAGGCCATGGAGTCCATTATGATTAAAGTCAAAAACAGAACTATTGGAAGACTATAAACACACAACCCTACCAACTTTGTACTGGTCATGGGCAGATCATGTTTCCCAAACCTGCTAGACTGTTTGCAAGGCAGCCACCCAGGACATACATCAATGAAATGAGCTACACATGTCCCACATACACTTTGAATAGGCCTTTTCCAACATCCCAGACACATGTCGTATCCACAAAATCAACAACCTGTGCATAAATATGTATTGTCATCAGATGGATTGGCAACTGGGCCACAGATAGATCACACAAGGTAAGAATTGTGGAGTCCTGTTCAAGCTGGTAACACCTGCTGTCCCCCATGTCTCAGTCCTGGGATTGCATAAAACTAAGTGCACACACATTACCATGTCTAGTCTGATGATGTCAGCATCCCACAAATATAGCAGTGGAAATAAAAGCTCCCCGTAAAGCATATAGCATGTCGTGTTAATGCATATCTCTCCAGTATCATAACATAGTTAGATAGGTGTTTGAATCCTTCAACGGCTGGGTGTGGGGGTATGTGTCTGTGTGATTTCCTTTGAGAGTGTTGCCCTTTTTGGAGACTAGGCTAACACCTTAAAAGTGTTATATTCCTGTTTGGCAAGTGTGATGATGTCAGCATCCTGCAAATTTTTGCAGTGGAAATGAAAACTCCTAGTAAAGCATATAGCGTGTCGTGTTAATGCGTATCTCTCTAATATCATAATATAGTTAGGTAGAGTTTTGAATCCTGCAATTGCTGAGTGTGAGTGTGTGTGGGGGGGTGTGTGTATGTTCCTGAGTGATTTCCTTTGAGAGTATTGCCCTTTTTGGAGACTAGGCTAACACCTTAAAAGTGTTATATTCCTGTTTGGCAAGTGTGATGATGTCAGCATCCTGCAAATTTTTGCAGTGGAAATGAAAACTCCCAGTAAAGCATGTAGCGCGTCGTGTTAATGCGTATCTCTCTAGTATCATAACATAGTTAGGTAGGGTTTTGAATCCTGCAATTGCTGAGTGTGTGTTTGTGGGGGGGTATGTGTATGTTCCTGTGCGATTTCCTTTGAGAATATTGCCCTTTTTGGAGACTAGGCTAACACCTTAAAAGTGTTATATTCCTGTTTGGCAAGTGTGATGATGTCAGCATCCTGCAAATTTTTGCAGTGGAAATAAAAACTCCCAGTAAAGCATATAGCGCATCGTGTTAATGCGTATCTCTCTAGTATCATAACATAGTTAGGTAGGGTTTTGAATCCTGCAATTTCTGAGTGTGTGTGTGTGTGTGTGGGGGGGGGTGTATGTTCCTGTGTGATTTCCTTTGAGAGTATTTACCTTTTTGGAGACTAGGCTAACACCTTAAAAGTGTTATATTCCTGTTTGGCAAGTGTGATGATGTCAGCATCCTGCAAATTTTTGCAGTGGAAGTGAAAACTCCCAGTAAAGCATATAGCGCGTCGTGTTAATGCGTATCTCTCTAGTATCATAACATAGTTAGGTAGTGTTTTGAATCCTGCAATTGCTGAGTGTGTGTGTATGTGTGTGTGTGTGTGTGTGGGGTGTGTGTATGTTCCTGTGTGATTTCGTTTGAGAGTATTGCCCTTTTTGGAGACTAGGCTAACACCTTAAAAGTGTTGTATTCCTGTTTGGCAAGTGTGATGATGTCAGCATCCTGCAAATTTTTGCAGTGGAAATGAAAACTCCCAGTAAAGCATATAGCACGTCGTGTTAATGCGTATCTCTCTAGTATCATAACATAGTTAGGTAGGGTTTTGAATCCTGCAATTGCTGAGTGTGTGTGTGTGGCGGGGGGGGGTGTGTATGTTTCTGTGTAATTTCCTTTGAGAGTATTGCCCTTTTTGGAGACTAGGCTAACACCTTAAAAGTGTTATATTCCTGTTTGGCAAGTGTGATGATGTCAGCATCCTGCAAATTTTTGCAGTGGAAATAAAAACTCCCAGTAAAGCATATAGTGCGTCGTGTTAATGCGTATCTCTCTAGTATCATAACATAGTTAGGTAGGGTTTTGAATCCTGCAATTGCTGAGTGTGTGTTTGTGTGAGGGGGTGTGTATGTTCCTGTGTGATTTCCTTTGAGAGTATTGCCCGTTTTGGAGACTACGAAAACACCTTAAAAGTTTTATATTCCTGTTTGGCAAGTGTGATGATGTCAGCATCCTACAAATATAGCAGTGGAAATAAAAACTCCCAGTAAAGCATGTAGCGTGATATGTTAATGTGTATTTCTTTAGTATCATAACATAGTTAGGTAGGGTTTTGAATCCTGCAACTGCTGAGTGTGTGTGTGTGTGTGTGGGGGGGGGGTGTGTATGTTCCTGTGTGATTTCCTTTGAGAGTATTGCCCTTTTTGGAGACTAGGCTAACACCTTAAAAGAGTTATATTCCTGTTTGGCAAGTCTGATGATGTCAGCATCCTACAAATATAGCAGTGGAAATAAAAACTCCCAGTAAAGCATATAGCGTGTCATGTTAATGCAGATCTTTCTAGTGTCATAACATAGTTAGGTAGGGGGTTGAATCCTGCAATGGCTGTGTGTGTGTAATACTGTTGTTTAATGTGTTGTGGGTTTAGCTTTTACTACTGTATGACATATCAGTATAACAACAGTATGTGCATTGCACACTTCAGGTATCTGTGTGGCAAGTACATATATGTACATGTGACCTCAATTAGTTCATAGGTGTGAAGCCTGCTTTCTACATGAATACATCTGTTACCTTTGACAGATTGTGCTGCTGCTTCTCAGACCTTAGGTCACATATGTATGTTTGTGACAAGGCCAGCCACTGTAGTGATCTGTGGCCTAGGTCATCTGTGTCACACACACCCATGACAGTTTCTATAGAATAGTGTGAGTAAGGGTTCATGCCTTGGGTATATTTCAGACATGTTCAAACACAACAAAGTCTGTCAATAATGGACATTCATTATAGGTGTACAACAACTTTGTGGATATGCATACAGACCCCTTATTGGTTATGTGATACACCGAGGGACTTCAGAATACCTATGGAAATGTGAATACCAAAGGACAGATGACATAACACTTGGTTGTATGTACACATCGGTACCCGTTCTACATATTTGGGGCTACTACCTATGTGGTACTGTCAGGATACTATGTTTAATAAATGTGGATGACTATGCTATATTTGGCTTACAGCTTTACAGCATGGGTTGGACAACAGGTATCTGTCTGTATGATACCCTTGTGGAGAATAAGTGTCTCATCCAGAGAATGCATTGTAGGCAACTGTATGAATTTCCAGATGTGGACGGACATATCCCTAGTGTGTTTGCTTGTACCTAAGAGGGCTATATGCCAAACAGAAGTGGTCCCAGGAATGGGTGGTGGTCAATACCACTGGTTACTGGTATGGTATAGTACCGGATGGATCCAAATGCTACTGAGTTTCCTACATCTGTGTGTCAGTTGTCAAGACATCATCTAACGATTGGTTATAGTCAGGCTGTTGAGGTTGTGTCTACTACCAGAATGCAAACCAATGACAGATAGTAACAGTATCACCCACAGCATAGTGTCAAACCATGTCATAGACACATGTGTACCCAAGTTAAAACATATGTGTATTAAAATGCATACTGGCCACCAATAGAAACAATGAAGTCTTGACACTGTGTAATACAGGGCATGTCACCCTTCCCATATGTCCACTATGCACGTACATGCAGACAGTGCACCTCCACCATGTTCACAAATGTACACCTGCAAATCTGTACTGCACACATCACACACATACTGTCTACTCACCAACTCATGCTGCCAAAACTATCCACATCAGCCAAGTGGCACATGGGCGGACAATACATTTTTGGAATTAGCACTGTTGTAAACAATACTATATTGATAATCATAGCTTTAATGCATCATGCCTGCTCAGATATACCTACAGGGATATCATTAAACTGTACTGTTGACAACATGCTAACATTGCTACACTGCTATAAAGTCACCCTGTGCATCAGCACCATGTTAGCCTGTTCCTGCATCAATGTTACAGATGACAGGAGGTGGCACAGTTTCATCATATGCACAGGGTGTGTTGTTGGTTTGCCAGAGCCCGACATTGACCCATCCAATCGACATGTTTGTGTGTGTGTGTGAGGGACAACAGTACAGCATGGGTCAATGTTGATGTAATGTGGGTGTGTATGTGTTAGCCCTAGGTGTTTGGATTATGTGTGTGTGTCTGCATGCACACAGTTCCACCATGTGGCTGCCATATACAGGAGGTTGTGGGACAGCCACAGACTGTACCTGCCAGGCTGCACAGATCACCATCTCTGGCCATGGACACAGTACCTGTGCCTGGCAGGGGTGCAACGAATAGTATCGGGTACTAAGCCAGACTGGGTACTATCATCAGAGGCAGAGGGATGTCAACTGGACCCATGTCCCTGCTGGGACTGGCCAGAGCCACGTGCACGTGGTCTTCTATGATGGTCTATTGACAGCCCTGCTCCAACATTGCTGGGGCTGGTACTGCCACTACGGGAGCGGCTGTGACTTGTGTGTCATCCGTGATGACTGCCAGCCAATGATGTTGCTGGCATACATCCATGTCGACTTCTCGGCTGTCCTGCACTGTCCTGGCACATGGACATGACATTGTGGAGGACATCTAATGTCTCCCCCAATGCCTATCAATGACCTTGGTGTAGTGATGCACTGCACCGGCAAGGTCACTGATACTGTCATTGATAGCTTTGTTATGGGCCCTCTGCGCCCTCAGTCCCTGTCTGGTGTTCCATATGTGCCTGTGCCTGCATTACAGCGCAGAACATATCTGAGGTTGTAAGACCTGTGGGGGCACATCTGCCAAAGGCATTACGACCAGTAGTGCTCCCACGAGAACCCCTGGACATCCACCTATGTGGTACCATTCCAGGAATCTGGGTATGGCTGCTGTGAGGGGATGCATGTGCCATAGATACCACCCTATCCTGGTCAGTGCCTATTGTATGCTGTCCCTCAGCTAAGGCCATTGGTAATGAGAGATGTATTGGCAGTATGAATGTGCACATAGATGGTGTGGAAAGTTGTGTACTGTCGATTGGCGGACCAGCGACAGACCCTGTCAAACCTGCCTGTGCCACAACACATGTTTCATCATCTCCACTATTTGTGGCAGTGTCTTCAGGTTCCCTGCTGCACTCAACCAACACAACCTCAGCACCTGTGAGAGAGAGACAGGAAACACACTTTACAATCTGTACATGATGTTAGCACACATGCACACATGAACACATGAACACATGAACACATGCACACATGCACACATGAACACATGAACACATGCACACATGCACACATGAACACATGCACACATGCACACATGAACACATGCACACATGCACACATGAACACATGCACACATGAACACATGAACACATGCACACATAAACACATGAACACATGCACACATGCACACATGAGCACATGCACACATGAACACATGCACACATGAACACATGCACACATGCACACATGCACACATGAACACATGAACACATGCACACATGAACAGATGAACACAAATACACTACTCACTAAAGTAGACGCACACACACACACACACACACACACACACACACACACACACACACACACACACACAACAACAACAGCAATCCAGAACATACCCATTAGTGGTTGATGGTGGAGTACAGTATCACAAGCCAAAGAGTCCTATCCCACGTGTCAGCATGCAAGATGTGTGTTGCTCAACAGCATGCAGTGCGAGTGTAGAGAGTCCTTGTTGATAACAGTATACATGTGTTTGATGCATGTGTGTTGTTCAATGATTGGCCTCACCCTGGAACACAATGTGTACATGGACACAACATTGCTGTGCAAGTATTAAATGCTTTTCAATGTCCTGTGCACCATCACTCACAGGTATACATACCATGGCTGGATGCACACAACTGTCAGGTGTATAGCAATGAATGCTATGTGTTGTACTATAGTTACTGTAACTGGATGTAATGTAGTACCATGAGCCATCATCAGGCAGCATCATGTGGTCACTCAAGGCCACTAATGTGTGCCACACTGGCAACTATCTTGCTGTACCTGAACTGCAGCACTGTGGCTACATTAACCATTTCACAGGCAGTTGTTACATGTGTATGTAAGGTGTTCAATAGGGAGCATTGCCTAACATGAATGTCTTGTTTGTTGAAGAGTTTTGCACTACCCCATGACAGGCCTCTACCCCTCAGGTATAGTATGTGTGCTGTGTGGATGACATTTGGGATACTGGAGTCTGACCTTACAGCAGGTGTCTACATATGCCATGTGTATTATATTAACATGTACTGCGTATGACAAAGTGGTGTATGTTGTGTGCATGTGTATTGACTCTGCCTATACAATGTCCACTACAGTGTACCACAATTGTTTGGGATGCTCTGTGTATAGCATGTGTTTGAGGCAGCTACTCATGTTACTGGGATGTGCATAGTCCCACAGAAAACTTGCAGAGCATGCATTATGTGTAGGTGTTGTACATGTGTATATGGCCTAAAACTCACCTATGACATGCACATGTTATTTGCCATATTAAATGTAGAACACTCACCAGCATGGGTCTGCTGTCCTGCTGTCACACCAGAGGGACCTACAAGGATATGAGACAGTTTGTCAGTGTCAACAACTGTGGCATTGCTGCTGTGAGTTTGCAATTTTACAGTAGTACAATGGTTGACAGTCACAGGCATACAGATTATGTTCCAAATTATCAGTATTGCACAACACCAGGCTCCACATCTTCCAAATACACAGTACACATCTGACATATTGCATGTTCTAACAATCGAGATAACAGTAGTCTACAGATATGGCATGTTACCTGCACGCTCCGAGTCAACTTGCTGGGTGACTCCGGCCTCCATGATGACACATGTTTGTTGTAGTGGTTGGCCAGGAGCCACCATGCTGAGGAGCAGCTCTTCCACTTTGGTGAGGGGCGGATGTGATGCTGCACCACCACCTGTGGCAAGCTGTTGTCTGTGGACATCGGAGGCATGCTGCCGAACATGTCTGATTAAATCACTGCAGTGATGGCGTACCTGCTCATAAATCCGGTTATGCATGCCGACGTCATTAACCCGACGGACAAAATCTTGCCACAGTGCAGTGTGCTCATGCTGGTCCTGGCTGGTTCTGGAGAACAGCAGGGTGTGATGTTGTAATAGGGTGGATATAATTATTTCCTCCTCTTCAGGGGAATACGCAGGGTTGCGATGATGAGACATGTCCCTGGAAGAAAATAAAACAATTATTGTGAGCAAGTCTTGTGGCACACTTAACATTCTTAAGTACAGATATCAATGAAATGCCATATATAGCAACCTATTGGCTTCAGTAGATACACTTTCTATATTGTAAATTGTTTTCAGTGATACAAGATTGTAATATCTGTATATGTTTGTACACTAGTCTACTGTATTTCCATGTCCATAGGAATTGTATAATTGAAACTAAATACCTTATTGTAACCTTGCTAATTGTTTTTGGAGCTTTTCTCCCCAGGACTCCATTGAAAACGGGTTCTTTTGGCCCAATGGACTATCCTGGTAAACCAACTGCAAATAAATAAATAAAAATAAATAAATAATACCACACATCAGTGCTCAGCCCACAGCTGCCTGACAGTGCCTGGCACGTTCTATATATTAAACCATGTTCTGCACAGCAACAAAGTGAAACCAGTATATAAGACTATACAACAGCACATGGCACACTGTATGTGACACAATGCACCACCTAGCCACAGGAGGTATATATGAAGCTAATGCATACATAAATATGTCATCCATTGAAATGATTGTAAAGTACAGTTACAGTACTACCAGTACACCACACTACTTGTTGATAGCCAACCCTTAAGTAACATATGTGCACATTCATCAATATAGGTGGCATACTGCTGTACTACACTATACATGTTGCTAGATATGCACTTATATCCTGTAACACACATACGACCGAGGCCATGTTACAGGCATACCCACACACACATCAGATATACCTACAAGACACAAAGGTATGGCAACCCAGATGAGCTTTACCTGTGTACCATACAGTACTGTGTGTCAGCACTTACAAAACCTTATGTCTGAGGTATGTAATGTGTGAGGACTACAGGTAACAAACAAAACAGTGTTTCCAAGCAATGTGGCTATACACCATACTGTGCTATTTAGGCCTACAGCTTCAAGTAGTACTACAGTTCATACGGGATTTGTATTCACTAGTGTTAACAATCAATAAGCATACATGTACTGCTTTAGCCTACAATGGCATACTCCAGTCAACACCATGGGACTACGTCACACCGTATACCATACTGCTTTTCCTGCCTAGCAATAGCATACATATCTTTTGCGGGGATCAGAGCTAGAACACTACATACCATGATCTAAACAGTTTCCCACTAGGCTATCACACATATACACAACGTTGACACATTCACCTACACATTCACCATCACACTCAGTCAACCGCACATAGCAATTAATGCAACATGTACATGTGTGTGTGTATCGGGTCATAGGTATCTCATAGGCTATTAGGCATAGGGCCTATAGAAGCCTAGCCACATGGTACCCTGCCCTTCAACACCCATGTAATTTAAGTTCATGTCCCCCTGTCATGCAGAGCCACAGAGGTGATTCCCGGGTTGTATTTCCTATCTCACATCCATTCATCATGATTATTCATGACGACTGCTAATGAGGACCTTTCTTTGCTATTGATAGGTAGTTAGATCCAGAATTTGGTATGTGTCTGGGATGAGAATGTACCACTCCAGCATGTTCTGCTTTTTGAAGTTATAAGGTTTAGATCAGTACAGTGTGTAGCTTGTAGGGATTTTGATCTGTTTACATGGAGCATGTCCGACACCTGTGGGTTTGGCATAGCTTCGTATGTTAGGCAGAGGTTGGCTCTGAGTAGGCAGTATACGACACAGTGTAGCTGTGGTTTTGGAGGACAGTCTGCATAGGGCATCTGTTTGAGTCTGGTAATACTCTTTGTGGTGTTTGTGCCTGGCGTCTACAGTTGCTGTAGATGTCTTCTGAGGTACATACCAAAAGGCCCATTGTACTCTATGATGGGTTTTATGACTGATGAGTAGAGTGGAACACTGACCTCTCATTTCATGGATGACACACCTTTTGTGATGACATGTGGACCGTACACAGTTTACATGACTAGTGTGGCACTGTGATTATCGAAAGGGACATTACTGTCCACCTGTGTCCCATGGTCTCTTATCACACTTTTGATGTTGAGTAGACTACCACCTATGTGGTAGTTCATGGGTACAGGGTTTTTAACAAAAGGGATGGCAATACATTTACAACATTGAGCTTGAGCATACATATAAACATCCATTGGTGTACGTATAGATTTACATGTAGGCACATATACAGTCCACCTTTCATGGTGGGAATATCAATTATGCAAGGGTTGAGAGAGATACAGTTATGTAATGATTTTGCACAGTCTTGTGCAGAATGCATTGAGGGTATTCTCAGGCCATGTATCTTTAGCAGGACTCCCTATCTGGAAGACTATAAACTTAGCAAATCATACCCACAGCGTTTAAACACCACATGTCATATATCAGCACTGTATGCTGTCTTGTTTGCCACACACTACAACCTACATGAGAATATGCATATAACAACCTTCACCAACATATATATGTCCACCCTTCACAAACAGTTGCAGTATGTACCTTGCTCTATGCACATGTTAAGATGCTAATATATCTGACACATAAATATCTCTACATATGTGTGTGCCATAAACACACAAGGAAAACACTGTTGTATGTCCGTATACCTCACGGATGACCTGTTGGGCCTTGCTACAACATGAACAGTTGTCACGTGTGCATAACAGTAATATTACAGGGAGACTGTATAGCTGCTAATGCTACATTACTATACTAGCCTGGTACAGCAGTTGCCAATGCTAAGCTACACATTATATGACTATCATGCATGTGTTACACTGTCACATCCAGGTTTATATAGCTGTTTGCACTACTCCCCCAGACAGCCATTATACACAGTACTGTACAGAACAGGGATGACATGATCAGATTTTTGACATTAAATGCTGAGCTACATATGTCACAGTTATGTCCCACCGCACACAGCTACACACTAATTTGTCCATGGCAGTAATCATGCATGGCATCAGTGCATAGATACCTACTGCTGCCACATATGCATGTTTCAAAGTATTTACAGTACTCTTCATAAACATCTACTACTTGCCGGTAATCACATATCTGTTACATACCTGTTTGTCACTTTCAGGTCCGTCTGTGTATGTTTTGACAATTTTTTTTGGTGTTATGTAAGTAAAGATTGCTTTTACTTAATTCCTTTTGCTTATTAATTAAGTTTTTTTACTTAATTAATATATTTGGTTGCTAATTCACTCAAGTCTTTTTACTTAATTAAACTTTTGTGTTATTAGGTAATAACTAGTTTTTACTCCTCCCCAAGTTCAGTGATGCTTTATCACGTGCAATGTAATGATTGCATGTGGGGATAGCAAGTACAGTCTGCTTTTATAGGTATCTGCACATGTGCATGTGATGACCTCTGCACCAATTGGTGCCCAGCATTTGGTAAATGCATACAGCCTGTTGTGTGGTAATTGCAGTACTCACTGTCATAGCAACCCAATGCTATAAATTGCTAAGTTTTGTAGGTGTAGCCCTTTCAGCTTTCCAGAGTGGGGCCCTTGCTTGTTTGCTGTGGACACTGTTGTTTAAGTCAGAAGGTTGGTATACTTCTTATATCTGAAGCTAGAGGTGTAGACAGCGATGCACATGTTGTACTCAGACCTGACTGTTGCCACTTCCAGTACAGAGTTATCAGTGTAGAGGTTAACTCACCCCTACAAATGCTTACACAAGGTATATGTGAGTATTTAGTTTCTTTTCTACTTATGTAATTAACTGCCATACAAAAGTAGTTATTGAGAAGTATTCTTTTGACACATGAACTGTTTGTGGACTGTTATACTGTGCATATTGATGTACTCACGTCTGCAGGGTTTGTGTATTTTTATTGTTGACATTAGCACAGGAGTCTCAAGTAAACTGGACAATTCCACTACTGAGTATGCCTACCTACATCCTTGGTTGACCCTAAACACATGTATATTTAAAATATGGGGGGGGGGTGCAGACATACAGAGAGCATTACGTCTTATTGTGTGAGTGTTATCTTACTGGACTTAATGGATTGGTGTGTACCTGTTAGTTTATCAAGACAGGTGGTCTGTCTGCATAGTTCCCAACTGTGAACTTATCCAGATGGTAGCCAGATGTTAGCCTGTTATTCTTTGTCTCTGCAACCCACAGGTGTTTTCAGCACTGGTACAATGGCTTTTTTAAAGTCAGTTGCTATCAGTACATGGCTAGATCCTTTGGTATTTCTATTTTGTACTCCTACATAAGGGTATGCTTGTGGAAGTCCTCACAAAGCTATTTGCAGAGTGTGTCACAGCAGATGAGCTGATATGCCTGTGTGTTTGTGCCTCTGCCAGGTCTATGAAACACTCAGAAACATATTTGCTTTGAGTCAGGGATAGGTAGTTAAAAGTGAGATACACCTTCCAACTAATAGAGACAGTAAGTGTAGACTTGAGTGAAGCAGTGCATATGGATTAGTACTCCTTTTATGAAGTACAAGTGGTGTCTACTGTTATTATTGTGATTATTCATTGTGTAATACACCACCTCTCTGACTAATGTCAGTACTTTTCAGAGGGATTCAGAGGGACACAGCTAAAATATGTTTCACAATCAGGAAGTATGGCCTCTGCCCTAATCAGATATGCCAGTGTTTGTCCTGCTATGATACTGTGTGGGGGTTGTAAAGTGCCTCAATAACATTATTTGCTGCTAGAATGGTTGCTTCTCTTATCACAGTCATGTAATGCAATTCCACAACAATTGCTGGTAAAGATCCACAGAACAAGCTTTGTGTTATGGTCTTCCTATTTTTCCTTTACATTCACCTATTGTTTTGCATGATATATTTATTTCAGCACCAATTATTGTATATCTGCTGTGGCTTAGTGGTACTTCATGCAGTCACATGTGTCTAAGATCTGAGGTTCAAGACTGACAGTGGTGTTTTATTTTGCTGCTGAGCAGAACAAGGGCCCTGACATACAGAAGGATTAAGGCACTTTTAAGCAGTTCTAAGCAGGTTTGACTGAGTTTGCACAATGCTTAGCGATGCTAAGCTTAGCACACACATGCACACACTTGCTCAAACCTGCTAACTACTGCTTAAAAGTGCTTACTCCCGCTAAACCCCGTGCTAATTTCTTTGAAAGAAAAGAAAATGGGGAGATAGGAAAGTGGTGAAAAAGAGGGCACAAAGAGGGAAAAACAGTGGGGAAACCAGCTCGGGATGTGCAGGACAGGTGTAGGGAAGGTCCATAGCTGCCCATTTCTTTACCAGCAACAGCTGAGCATATGTTACAAATTTGGAGTGAAATTTGAAACCTTCCACCTCTGAGAGAGGGGTGAGGACAACAAAGTATGTTGGACTGCCAATTGTAATTATCAGTTTACATGTCCAGCGGACATGTGTGCAAAATGGACAGCTATGTATGGGGCATAATTTTTTGTGGGAACAGATTGCCCTTTTTTTTTTTTTTTTTTTTCAGGTGAGAGTGGAATGTGAGGTAGAGGACGTAGGTATATTTAGGGAGGTAGGTTGGGGAGGCAAACAGACAAGACAAACAAGATGCATACAGGGGCGGAGTATGACACATGGGGTGGATGAACACAATTGACGGGGACGGATGTTTGGAAATCGCAAGCCCATGAGCCCACAGATGGTAACAGTGGGACTGAGATCCCCACCCATGGACAGTCACCACTGCACCTTCACAGACCCGAGGGTGGCTGTGCTGGGGGCTGCGTAGGAGGGGCAGGCTCACCTGTGAGTCGCGCCACTCTCACCTCGAACTGGCATAGGGGATCAGTGACTAAACGCTGGATCTCCCTATGCACCACAACCCGGACCCTTTGGAGGGTGACAGGTGGCTCTTCTCCGCCCTCGCTTGCGGGGGGGATGAGCCCCATCCCCTGCAGCGCTTCCACCTGAAGGTGGCACAGGACCAACGGAGGAGGGTAGCCCGGGCTGGGCACTGGACCTGCTGGTGCCAGGTGCAATTGCTAGCAGAGGAGGGACAGGTGGGTCCGGTGGGATCGGCCTTCCCATACATTCTGTGATTAGGTGTGTTTAATTACAACATAGACAACAGCATTCCAAATTAGTTGTAACAGCATGCAGTAATATTCCCATTAACCCAACACACCAGGGTTCCAACAATTGAACAGCAAGCATAACACATGCATGTATTGAACAGTAGTGGACATTACAACAGCATGCAGGGATGATTGGTGTCAACAGGCCACCAAGATTGTGGTGTTTGAACAGGGCACATGCATCAAAGTAAATGCAGATATTTATAGAACAATAGGACATATGTCCCAACAAATGTTTTGAGATTAGACATACCCATTGAGGTGTGGAATTGCATTGTTTATGCACATAGAGTAGGGTGTAAGAAGAAACCTCCATTAACATTTTATAAGTACATTTATTCTACACTACATTCCTATTGACTGCAGGTGTATATCCCCTACATGTATTATTACACTAGGCAACATGCATTAGATTGTGTAATGGGTTTGGCTAGTTCATTATATACCTGACCTATATCTGACATACTAACTGTCCAACATGCAAATGTTACTGCTACATAGTTATATTTTTTATTTATATTTATGTATCTACATATCTAGATGTGTTCACGTGACATTTTCAGTTACATTTCTACAGAACCCTACATTTCATATAGCACACTCACATTTCTGGGGAACACATTGACGAGCTACTCGTGTGCCAGATTTACCTATGCATGCCAGCCATTTACCGACTGTTGAGGACTGTATATATGCTTCACAGCTACTAGCACTTCCTTCGTCCACTTTATATGGGACTGCCCAACTGTGGGTTGACAGCACTTAATACAACAGTACTATTTATTTAATGCAAGGGTACAACAACATTTCAAAGTAAGTGACACAGACACACTCTAAGTATTATACCTTTATTAATTACATTACACACTTTTCTACAGGCTCTCTCCTTTATTTGATATTACAGTGCATACAGAAGACCTATTCAAGACATATTATACCTTTATTGATAGGTTACAACACTCTTTTTCAGGCTCGCTTACTTATTTTATGACAGTACATGCAGAGATAGTATTCCAGACTTATTTTACCTTTATTAATGGGTTACTACACTCTATTTCTGGCTCTCTGACTTATTTTATATAACAGTACATGCAGAGAAATTATTCAGGGCATTTTATAGCTGTATTATTGGGCTACAACACTTTTTTTCATGCTCTCTCACATATTTTATATAACAATACATGCAGAATAATTACTAACCTGCCTGGTGGCACAGCCTTAACAGCCTATCTGCATAGACTTGCTAATTCGCAGCATGGACACCTGCAGCTGTGAAGTAAATGAAGGGATATTGAGACATACCTATCCATTATATAGACTATATTAGCATGTCTTACATACTGCATTCTATGGCTACCTACTCAGTAGTGGGACATCTTGCATATGATGGGCCTCCTGGATCCATTGGTTCAGTAGGTCCTGCTTCTGTCTCTTCAGGTCTGCATGGGGGTGACGGACCTGCTCACCAGTCCGAGGGACGCCTGTGTCACTGGTGAGATCATGAGCTAACTGGTTCCAAGCCTCTGCTTTATACTCCGTCCCTTGGAACTGGCCCTGCAGGAGTCTAGACTCATGATGGTGGACAAGGAGCCAAACCATGTATTTTGACTCCTCAGTGCCCCAGCATTGCGCTCAAAAGCGAGTACCCTCTCCAGCACCAGACATTCTAACTGCAGATGGGAGCTACAATCAGTTATGGCGAGTATTCCTGCCTATGGAGCTTAAATATGCCGCATTTCCCGCACTTTTTTGTGATTGGCCATTTTTGAAAATTCTCGGCTGACTGCAGACCTGCTTAGCAATGGTTAATCTACCATTTATAAGTATATGTATGTTAACAGTGGATATTTTTTCTAAGCTGTCATGGCTTAGTGGTTCAGTAGTTTGATTGTGGTGCACAGTTTCCTGGGTTTGAACGTTCTCATTGCTTGTTATTTTACTACTGTCCAGGCAGGCTAGGGGGTGTGGCTGTGTTTAGGCAACTTTGCTCTACATTGCTCCATGTTGCTCCACATTGCCCTACGGAGTGCTGGTTAGCATGGTGCGCAGCTCCACACAAACTTATTGCGCTGGGTAAAGAGCTGCATAGCTGTGGGCAACTAGATTGCACTGGGTAAAGCGCTGCTTAGCTGTGGGCAACTAGATTGCGCTG